>NC_140976.1:69615418-69701786 GCF_056783735.1 Eptatretus burgeri | reverse complement strand
CTGCTCTGGACGCTGGTGCTCAAGCAGATGGTGGCGAACCCTATCGAGAATTATCCAAGCAAAGACCTTGCCCGGCACTGAGAGCAGCGTCACCCCTCGGTAGTTGTTGCAGTCTTGGCGATCACCCTTCCCTTTCCAGAGAGGGACAACAAGGCCCCTCTTCCAGTCAGTTGGGATGATGCCTGTGTTCCAGGCAGAGCACAAAACTGCATGCAACGACACGAGTGCAGCATTTCCACCAGCCTTGAGAAGTTCGGGATGGATGCCACAGATCCCTGGAGCTTTGCCCCGTTTCAACTGGTTCACCGCAGCCCGTGTTTCCACAAGCGTAGGTGGACCACAGTTGATTCGAGGGTCAGCAACAGGGATTGTAACACCCTTGACGTCCAACTCGACAGCTGGGGGATCAGCCTGGTACAACCGCTCAAAGTAACCGGCCCAGCGGGCCTTCACTTCAGACTCCTCTGTCAAGAGCCTACCACTCTCTGCTCGAACTGCAGTGCTCCGAGGGATGGGCTTGGATGAACGTAATGCGCGAATTCCCCTGTAAGCGGGACGAGAATCACCTGTCCACAGGTGATGCTCTACCCCCTCACAGATTCCTCGCACATAGGCCTCCTTGTCCACCCTCAGTGCACGTACAGTTTTATGCCTCAGCTCCCTGAACAGCTCAGCTCTGCCATTCAGCCTGGCCCTGCGACTCTGGTCAATGGTATCCAGTGTCCCTTGAGAGACAAAATTCTTCTTTGCCCTGCGGTGAGCTCCAAGGCATCCACTGGCAACATCAAGGACGGTGGTCTTGAAGGCGCTCCACAACTCTTCAGGACCCCCCAAAGCACCCAGACCCCCCAAGTGTCCACTCAGCCTGTTCGCCAACTCCTCAGCTACTCTCTCATCCCTGAGCTTGGCAACATCCAGCCTCGGCTGGGATGGTACCATTCTCCAGGATTTAAGGTGCAGCTTTAGAGTTGCTACAACAAGCCTGTGGTCAGTATTGAGGCACTGAGCACTCCGGTAGACCCTGCAGTTCTGGATCATCCTCCAACGACCCTCAATGAGGACATGGTCAATCTCCTTTGCCACACCGCCAGCGTTGGAATACCAAGTCCAGCGATGAGCTTGTGGGCGCTGAAACCATGAACCAGCCACCCTAAGTCCATGACTTCTTGCAAAGTCAAGGAACTTAGTGCCATTCTGGTTCATAGTTCCTGACCCATGGGGACCAACACACATCTCATAACCATCCCTATCAGTTCCAGTCGATGCATTGAAATCCCCAAGACTAGAAGTGTATCTCGTCTGGGGCACTGATCAACCACAGACTCGAGTGTGGCGTAGAATGCATCCTTCACGGTGAGATCACTCGCCTCAGTCGGAGCGTAAACAGAGACCAGGGAAATGACACCTAAGGAGTGACGAATCCTTAATCTCATAATACGCTCGTTGACCGGTGTTACCTCAATTATCATTGGGGTCAGCTTATTGGACACAGCTCCAGCAACTCCTTGGGTATGGTAACCATCAGAGCGACCAGACCAATAGTAGGTGTAACCACCCACCATTATCTCGCCGCAATGCGGTCTCCGAACCTCAGAGAGAGCTGCAATCCCGATGTCCAAACGCTTGAGCTCAGATGATAACAGAGACAGGTGATCATTCTCTCTTAGGGATAGGACATTCCAGGCACCCACCCGAAGGGACCGCCTCAGGTTAACCCAAGGAGACCGCCGTCTGGTGGACGACACCTCAGCACCACTCCGACACACTCTCCCGCAATCTGACCCAGGGATGTTACCCCGTGGTTTCCCTCCTATCAAAGATTGGGGGTCCCGAAGGCTTTGCCCCAATCCCATCATCCGGTGAGCTGCCCTGCGAAGGGAAGCTGCACAGGAGGTACTCCCACGGAGTGGGTTTTCAGATTTTTTTTGCGTTTTTGCGTTTTGCGGAATGAAGGGTTTTACGGTGGCCGGAGTGCAAATCCTGCCACCAACCTCCTAATAAGAAGTTCCACAAGCCCTGACACAAATCTCGATAACAAAACAAGCAAAACACTTTAGGACTGGAAACTTAGCTTTAGAGGGACTGGAAGGAGAGCTCGTCACCCAGTCGTCCTCGTGCGCCGATCCCTGAACCGGAAGGGAAGGAAGAGATTTTGATGAAGAAGAAAAGGGAATGAGTGATTCCTGATGGCATCAAGAGCAGCATCAGGCATTTAAAAAAAATACATTTTGGAAGTAGTTGTATTTATTTATAATTTTTTTTTTAATGTTGTGAAGAGGTTTTAAGGAAAAGAAAGGTTTCCTTCAGTGAATATTCAGCTTGGGGCTATTGAAAAGAGAGGATCTGGGAATGAGTAACTGAGCACTGAGATAAGAGTTTGGATTTTTCTTTCTGATGTCGTTGTACCCCGCTCCTTCCCATTTCCATATCAAGGTGACGCATAACGTCATTGCCGGGCACTGAAGGAAGAGAGTACTCAGTTTTTACTAAGTTTGTTTGTTTGTTTGTCTGGGTGATATCTCAGCCATCCTTTGAACTATGAAGCTGAAATTTGGGGACAAAAGTGAAGATGTGCTTTGGCAAAAACCTTAATTATTTTGATTAATCAATTAATTGATGAATTACTTAATTACTATCCATTTATTAATTACTTATTTATTTTATTTCTCACCCTGGCAACGTCAGGTACCTTTTGAGCCCGAAAGCTGATATTTGGACAACACAGTGACCAAGTGATGTGGCTATATCGAGTATTTTTGATTTATTGATTAATAAATTCATTGATTCATTATTTTCTTTCTTGCTTTCCGGACGATATCTCAGCCATCCTTTCAGCTATGAAGCTGAAATTTGGGGGACAAAAGTGAAGATGTTCTTTGGCAAAAAAGTTATTTTTTTTTATTTTTTCATGAATCAATTAATTGGTTTCTTATTTAATTATTATCGATTTATTTATTTATTTTATTTCTCATCTGGGAAATATCTCAGGCACCTTTTGAGCTGGGAAGCTGATATTTGGTCATGAGCTGGCCTCCAAAGCCATTCGCTGACTGGGCATTCTTCATCGGGCAAAGTCCTTCCTCGGCCCACCTGAGCTCTGACCACATACAAAGCTTTCATCCACAGCCTGATGGAATACTGCTCTCCTCTCTGGGCTGGTGCTCCTGCCTCCCACCTTTCTCGGCTTCATACTGTGGAAACCAAGGCATTTAGGATCACTGGTATCTCCTACGATGAGACTGAGTCCTTGGGTCTCTCACTCTCTCACCGCAGGCAAGGCAGTGGTCTTTCTGTCTTCGACTGTCTCCTCTCCGGCATCGCCCCCCTGCTCTGTCTGAGATTTGTCCCCACCATATTTCCGCAGGGACTCAAGGTCCACCAGCAACCCCATTCTGGTAAAACTACCAAAATGAAGAATCACTGCTCATCTTCACTCTTTCATTCCTCTTTTTCCCCACCTTTGGAACAAACTCCCACACTCTCTTCAATCCCATTCTTCCCTCCATGCCTTCAAAAGACCTGTTCACCACCATCTCTTATCTTCTCCCATCCAAAACCACGATCTTTTCTACCCCTGATAATCCACCCCAAACACACCTCCTTCAAATTACCTGCTTTCTTTCCTGTCGTGTAAGGACCTGAAAGTCCCTGCAGTGTCCATCTTGTTTACTCTTTGTACCCTGCCCATTCTCTTTCCCTTCCAGATATCTCATGTCTCTGTTCACCACTGTTTTTTTCCTTCTCTCTTCCACCCTCACTTGTCTCCTGCTCCCCTTGTGCGTTTTTGTGTGTTTGCTCTCATATGAGCCTCGACAGTGTATTTAAAAAATAAGAAAGTCAGTTTGGACAGACTCAAGGCTGCCTCCACAGATAAAAAGTCTGATGAATCTCATCCTACTGCTGTAGCAGAACAAACTCCAGTGACATCAACTGCCACTGTTTCTGTGGGTCTACACACACAAGCACCGAGTTCAGCCCCATCAACATCTGCATCAACTGCTTTGCCACCGCCAACATCATCAAACGTGAGGGAAACTCCTTCTGGCAGACATGTCCATTGACTGAAGAGATTTGTGCAGGCAGTTAATTAGATGCGTCGACATTGTTATCGATCGTCTCTCTTTGGTCATCAATCTTGGGGGGAGTCATCAGTGTAGTGACTCATTAATTTTTCTTTGCATTTCCTAATAGTGGAAATGGGGTCATGATTTAAAAAACAAACACGTGTGAATAGTGTTGGCCAATTAGTGGAGCCCTTTGGGACAGCCAATGGGCGTTGCAGATACGAGAAACGCTGGGCGCTCGTTTCAAGAAACGTACAGCTTGACGTTCTCTTTTCTGTGCAGTACTTTTCATTTTATTTCACGAATCACTCAACATGTCAATATTTAATTGTGACTTGTTCTTCACCAACATGACCATTGGGTGTCATTTGTTTGGTTTAACAACCAACGATGACCACAACCGAGAACTCTTCTTTTTGCATTTGATGCCATCTTAAAGCCGTGGTGGTTCGGTACCAAGGAAACCGCTGTCATCATAACCAGCACACTAAAAGTGAACATCACTACAGACCCATTGCCACAAGGAAGGACTAACTGAGTGAAGGAAATTTTTTTATGGCTTTTGGACTTCGTTGCAGATGAGATCATAATAATAACTGGAAGGGCACTTGGTGGAATGTATACCTCCACCGTGTGATGTCTGATCGACGAGAACATATCGCGCCCGTTACATTTTTGAAATATCATGCTGTACAGTACTACCGTATATCGTTTTTGGCTCTCCCTCAATGGTGAAGAATCACTTAAAAAATTAAATAATTCTCGTATCCATATCCGCATTCAGATCTTCACCAAAATCGAACCAGTTCATCCTTGTCAAACACGCAACCTGCCCAACAAGTTTCGTCCGAATCCGTCGACAATTTTTTGAGATATCCTCTACACAGACAAACAGACAGAAAGGGGTGAAAACATGACCTCCTTCACCTTCAGTGGCGGAGGTCATAATAATAAATTAATGAATTAACTTTCATTTCATCTCCTCTTTTCATTATAATCCTTTCATCTCCTCTTCCTGTTAATGTTAGAGCTCCTCAAGGTAGCGTTCTGGGCCCTGTTCTTTTTTCTGGTTTTCATCAATGATCTCTCTGACTTTCTGGAAAATCCTCTTTATCACTTTGCTGATGACTCCACCGCCTGTCGTACCATCTGTCATCCCTCTGACAGGCAGCAGCCTCTTTCCTTCCTTGGAACACTTGACCTCCTCTCCACCTGCATGGCTTTCACCTGCAGCTTGTTGAAATACTGTTCTCCTTTCCGGGCTGGCTACCCCCACCTCACTCCTTGCTCAGCTTGATGTCTTGTAAATCAAGGTCTTCAAGATCCTTTGAATCTCCTGTGATGAAGTTGAGTCAAGCACTTTCCCATTGCCGACAGGTCGGTGGTCTCTCTGTCTTCTTCTACTTCTTTGCTGGTCCACTATCAACCCCTTCTTGTGAAACTACCAAAATCCAGGATCATTGCTCACCTCCACTCATTCGTTACTCTTATTCCTTGCCTGTGGAACAAACTTCTACATCCTCTTCAATCTCATTCTTCCATCCAGTTCTTCAAGGCAGCTGTTCAATCCCATCTCAGATCGTCCCCCCATCCAAAACCGTGATCTTTTCTACCTTTGTGAACCCCGAACTCATCCACCCCCAAACTCACCTCCTTCCGTATTTCTGTTTTCCTTCCTGAGTGTCGCCTCTGTATCCATCTTGTCCATCCCTTGCGTCGTCCCCTACCCGACTTCCCTCATTTCTCCGACACTCCCTCTATTTTGTCCTTCAGCCCTGCTGTTGGTGTTTCCCCCTCCTCTCTCGCCACTGCTCCTTTTGTTCTCTTGGGTCCTGATCCGTTCTTCTATGAGCCTTGACAATATATACAAAAACATTATTTTATTATTTTTGGAGATATCAATCTATTTTTCGACGAATAACCAGAACATTAGGAAATCATGACAGTAACTTGCTTCTGTCCATCTCTTCACAGCCTGTCTGCCATTGACTATATTCTCATTGATGGTAAGAGAGGCAGAGGAAGCCAGGGAGAGTGGGGGGGGGAGGCTGGAGCAAGCAAGTCGTCCATCCAACATGATGGTGAAAAGTGAGTGGGCCTGTTTGCACTGTTAACCACAACACAGGTGAAGGCCACTCCCACTCTCACTCACAATAAAACTCACACAGAGCCAGACCTTGAGTATCTGAAACATAAAGTATGGAATGTCTTTTATTGTTGCTGTTCATTGCTTCAAACAGTAAGTCTTTTCACCGCTGTATTGGTAGCTGCAAAGGTTGTGTTCGTGTTTGTTTTCTGATATCCCTTCCTTGTGGCATTTTGACGTGACCTAATTGCACTCAAAGAGCCAGAGAAAAGCATTTTAACTGCATCCTACAGTACGAGTGTGAAAACACACAAAATTTCATGTCAAGGAAACATCACCATATTTACTGTGGACTTTTAAAATGTGCAAGAGAAAACGACGTAAGTTTGTAATGATTTTGCAAAATCCATTTTATAATATGTGATGGACTCAATTGAAGTTATTTTCATTCTCCCAGCCCTTCCATGCACAGATGCCACAGAGGACTTCCCTGGCAATGCTGGCAAACGACCTTCTTGCGAACTACTCAAAGGAGGTTCTCCCTGTTGTGAACTGGCAATCTTCGTTGACTGTTCACTTAAACATTTCCATCACCTCGATCCTGAACCTGGTAGGAGGTTTAAACATTTAAAATGATAAACAAGTACGTATTCAATCTATGTGGACAGCAGCAAAGGTGACGACGTGACTGCAATCTGACGGTTGTTTTGTGCATTTCAAGATTGGCTGATGGTTGAGTCTGAACGTAAATCACAAGTAGCATGAAAATACAAGTATACCTCGGTGTTAATGAATAACAAGGACATTGGGAAACACTGGTCAGGTTCGATCTGTGACCTGCTACAGGTACCATGTAAACCTGTACTAACCTGTTCCACGGTCGGGTTGTCAGCGACGAAACCGTCAGGTCAGGTTCGATCTGTGACCTGCTACAGGTACCATGTAAACCTGTACTAACCTGTTCCATGGTCGGGTTGTCTGTGACTAAACCATCTCCCCCACCAGGTTTTCTGGTGAGGAGGGTGTTTGGATATGGACATCCAGCAGGATTTAAAACAAAACCTGTCAAAGGGCGGAGGAGCTCCTTGTGAGCCAACGGCCATCCATATCTAGTGCCCAACTGTGTCTGCGGATGTCCTCCTGCAGTTGGGTCACTTCTTATTAGGAGGTTGGTGGCAGGATTTGCACTCCGGCCACCGTAAAACCCTTCATTCCACAAAACGCAAAAAAATCTGAAAACCCACTCTGTGAGAGTACCTCCTGTGCAGCTTCCCTTCGCAGGGCAGCTCATCGGATGACGGGATTGGGGCAAAGCCTTCGGGACCCCCAATCTTTGATGATAGGAGGGAAACCACGGGGTAACATCCCTGGGTCAGATTGCGGGAGAGTGTGTCGGAGTGGTGCTGAGGTGTCGTACACCAGACGGCGGTCTCCTTGGGTTAACCTGAGGCCGTCCCTTCGGGTGGGTGCCTGGAATGTCCTATCCCTAAGAGAGAATGATCACCTGTCTCTGTTATCATCTGAGCTCAAGCGTTTGGACATCGGGATTGCAGCTCTCTCTGAGGTTCGGAGACCGGATTGCGGCGAGATAATGGTGGGTGGTTACACCTACTATTGGTCTGGTCGCTCTGATGGTTACCATACCCAAGGAGTTGCTGTAGCTGTGTCCAATAAGCTGACCCCAATGATAATTGAGGTAACACCGGTCAACGAGCATATTATGAGATTAAGGATTCGTCACTCCTTAGGTGTCATTTCCCTGGTCTCTGTTTATGCTCCGACTGAGGCGAGTGATCTCACCGTGAAGGATGCATTCTACGCCACACTCGAGTCTGTGGTTGATCAGTGCCCCAGACGAGATACACTTCTAGTCTTGGGGGATTTCAATGCATCGACTGGAACTGATAGGGACGGTTATGAGGTGTGTGTTGGTCCCCATGGGTCAGGAACTATGAACCAGAATAGCACGAAATTCCTTGACTTTGCAAGAAGTCATGGACTTAGGGTGGCTGGTTCATGGTTTCAGCGCCCACAAGCTCATCGCTGGACTTGGTATTCCAACGCTGGCGGTGTGGCAAAAGAGATTGACCATGTCCTCATTGACGGTCGTTGGAGGATGATCCAGAACTGCAGTGTCAACCGGAGTGCTCAGTTCCTCAATACTGACCACAGGCTTGTTGTAGCAACTCTAAAGCTGCACCTTAAATCCTGGAGAATGGTACCATCCCAGCCTCGGCTGGATGTTGCCAAGCTCAGGGATGAGAGAGTAGCTGAGGAGTTTGCGAACAGGCTGAGTGGACACTTGGAGGGTCTGGATGCTTTGGGGGGTCCAGAAGAGTTGTGGAGCGCCTTCAAGACCACCGTCCTTGATGTTGCCGGTGGATGCCTTGGAGCTCACCGCAGGGGAAAGAAGAATTTTGTCTCTCAAGGGACACTGGATACCATTGACCAGAGTCGCAGGGCCAGGCTGAATGGCAGAGCTGAGCTGTTCAGGGAGCTGAGGTGTAAAACTGTACGTGCACTGAGGGTGGACAAGGAGGCATATGTGCGAGGAATCTGTGAGGGGGTAGAGCATCACCTGTGGACAGGTGATTCTCGTCCCGCTTACAGGGGAATTCGTGCATTACGTTCATCCAAGCCCATCCCTCGGAGCAATGCAGTTCGAGCAGAGAGTGGTAGGCTCTTGACATAGGAGTCTGAAGTGAAGGCCCGCTGGGCCAGTTACTTTGAGCGGTTGTACCGGGCTGATCCCCCAGCTGTCGAGTTGGACGTCAAGGGTGTTACAATCCCTGTTGCTGACCCTCGAAATCAACTGTGGTCCACCTTTGCTTGTGGAAACACGGAAACAGAAGAACCTGATGCTGAAGACCACGCTGGAACTTGTTGAAAAGTTTCAAACCAGTTGAAACGGGGCAAAGCTCCAGGGATCTGTGGCATCCATGCCGAACTTCTCAAGGCTGGTGGAAATGCTGCACTCGTGTCGTTGCATGCAGTTTTGTGCTCTGCCTGGAACACAGGCATCATCCCAACTGACTGGAAGAGGGGCCTTGTTGTCCCTCTCTGGAAAGGGAAGGGTGATCGCCAAGACTGCAACAACTACCGAGGGGTGACGCTGCTCTCAGTGCCGGGCAAGGTCTTTGCTCGGATAATTCTTGATAGGGTTTGCCACCATCTGCTTGAGCACCAGCGTCCAGAGCAGTCAGGCTTTACACCAAAGAGGTCAACGATTGACCGTATCCTTCCACTTCGTGTCCTCACTGAACGCAGACGAGAGTTTCGGCAGGGGCTGCTTGCAGCCTATGTTGATCTCTGTAAAGCGTTCGATTCAGTGAATTGGGATGTCCTCTGGAGGATTCTCGGTCTTCGTGGGGTGCCACCAAAATTGATCGATCTGATGTCTGAACTCTACTCTGGTACTGAGAGTGCTGTGAAGTGTGGTGGTACCATCTCTGACTTATTTCCAGTTGTTACTGGAGTTCGTCAGGGATGTGTACTTGCCCCCACACTTTTCAGCACTTGTATGGACTGGATTTTAGGGAGGATGTCGGAGACATCAAGTTGCGGTGCATCGTTTGGAAATGTCAAGATCTCGGACGTTGATTTTGCAGATGATGCAGTCATCTTTGCGGAGACTTTAGACATCCTCTTGGCGGCCCTGGAGGTGCTGAATGAGGAGTCGGAGCCGTTGGGATTACGGGTTTCTTGGGTCAAAACTAAGATCCAGGCTTTCGGTGACATCTTGGATGCTGCTGTCCTGACTGTGTCTGTTTGTGGTGAGGATGTTGAGGTCGTGGAGAGATTCACTTACCTTGGCAGTGATATTCATGTCTCTGCTGGCTGCGAGTCAGAGGTCAATAGACGTCTGGGTCGGGCCTGGGGAGTCATGGATTCACTGGATCATGGGGTGTGGCGCTGCCGGTACCTGTGCGGGAGGACGAAAGTCCGAGTCTTCAGGTCCTTGGTACTTCCAGTCTTGCTCTATGGGTGCGAGACTTGGACTCTGACCAAGGATCTGAGACGGAGACTTAACTCCTTTGGTACCAGGTCTCTTCGGAGAATCCTTGGCTATCGCTGGTCGGATTTTGTGTCCAACGAGCGGTTGCTGAGAGAGACTCGGATGAGATTTGTTACCTGCATAGTCCGTGAGCGTCAGTTGCGGCTGTATGGACATGTGGCTCGTTTTCCTGACGCTGATCCTGCTCACCAGATTCTCTCAGCGAGGGAGTCTCATGAGTGGAGGAGGCCAGTGGGCTGACCACGTGCCTCATGGTTGCAACAGGTTGACCATCATCTCAAGGAGATGGGGATGGGCCTGGCATCTGCCTGGGGGATGGCCAGACGAGGCCCCTGGAGTACCGGCGGAAAGTGGACGCAGCGACGCGCTGTTCTGGCACATGCTTCCATACCTGACCTGACCTGACCTGGGAAACACTGGATAAATACATCTGGAATGTGGGATTTGAACCTGGGTTTCCCGTATATTCTTCCACATATACAAGTGCCACCCTCTCTCCCCCACTGGTTCTGGGCCACTCCCTGCCAACCAGAGGAACAGCTCAGCCCTGCTCTCGAGAGGATCTTCCCCCTGTGGGGGGGACACACATCCATGTCCGCTATTAAACACCAGAGAGGGCGTAGTCATATACTTCGAAGATGAACAGGATAGAACCAACATCATAAATATATGTGATGCATGTTGTAATTTCCAAATAATAACCATTCCCCGGAACCGGAAGTACCCTCAGATGAGGACGGAATGAAGCTGGTGTTGAAACCAGCATGGCGTCCGGCTGACTCTTTATTACAACTGGCGACGAGGATAACGGTTATTTGCTCTTCAACACTCCTCCCGTCTCCACAAGGGCAGAACAGCCGTTCAGCGAACAGGGAGCCGAGATTTCAGCGCAAAAGCGCAAAAGAAAAAAAATATGAGAAAAAAAAAGAGGAACAAAATTGACGCCAAAACCACGTGGGTTCCGCCTCATTCCGAGGTATTCGCTGCTGCATCCGGCCGCACAGACACTGTGCAGAAAAGAGAACTTTTACTGCACTGCGCTGGCTTAGATGTGCAGGACATCTTTGACACTCTGCCAGAAACCGGGCCGAACACATACAACACCGCCAAAGCTGTGCTCACAGAGTACTTTGCGCCACTCTCAAACACGTCATACTCCCGACACCTGTTCCGCCAAGAGAAGCAGAAGGATGGAGAAACCATATCTCAATTCTGCACACATCTGCGCACCATGGCGAAGACCTGCTTCAGCGAATTTGAACCCGAGGTCATCAATGACTTTATCCGTGACCAGATCATTGACGCCTGCAAGTCAAAGCGTCTATGCACCAAACTGCTAGCGCAGAAGAACCTGATGCTGAAGACCACGCTGGAACTTTGAGGCTTCGGAGCAACAAGCTGCTGAGATGGCTCATGAACGCACCGATCCCGAGAAAGCGTACGTCGTCCACAGCGAGAGCCACAACGCGCAGAAGCCATCCCAGCGAGGAGGTCGCAACAGCCACCATGGTGGAAAACCACAACAACCGCCCCACACAGAATCCCATCAGGAACCCCGTCAGGATCATCGCAGAGACACAAAATGCAATCGCTGTGGTCGGATGGGCCACACCGGTGATGACTGCAGATGCTCCCGAAATGTGACATGCTACAAGTGCAACCGCCTTGGTCATTTTGCCGTCATTGCAAGGATCCACAGTGTTCAGCAAAGTCGACCTGCGTCGCGGGTATCACCAACTTAAGCTCCACGAAAGTTGCCGTGACATTACAACTTTCTCGACACATGCCGGACTGTTCCGTTACAAACGCCTGAACTTTGGTGTTAGTTCTGCATCCGAAGTCTTCCAACACGTGATACAGACTGTTATCAGGGATATAAATGGTGCCAGAAACATGAGCGATGATATCATCATCCACGGCGCTACAACCCGAGAACATGACATTGGCGCTTGACCGCATCCTGTCCACCCTGCGCAGCAGTGGATTCACAGTCAATCTGCGAAATGTGAATTCAGACTGCCGAGAATCGAGTTCTTCGTCTACATATTCAGTGCAGAAGGCCTACCCCCCCCCCGATCCCCCAAAAAAGTGCAAGCCCTGAGAGATGCGTCCGAGCCCAAAAACCCATCTGAGGTATGCTCTTTCTTGGGCATGGCGCAGTACAGTGCCAGATCCATCCGAAACTTCGCTACCTTGACCGAGCCTCTGCGCCAGCTCACGAAACAGGGATCAGCATGGTCCTGGGGACCAACCGAAGTGAAGTCCTTCAACGACGTCAAGGAGGCGCTGTCGAAGGACACAACTATGTGATACTTCGACCCGAAGAAATTCACAGAGTTAGTGGTCGACGCTAGTCCAGTTGGCCTCGGAGCCATTCTCGCACAGCAAGGCAAGACCATTGCATATGCCAGCCGCACGCTAAGCGACGTTGAACAGCGCTACTCCCAGACAGAGCGCGAAGCCCTAGCCGTCATATGGGCATGTGAACACTTCAACATATATATATATATATATATATATATATATATATATATATATATATATATATATATATATATATATATATATATATATATATATATATATATATATATATATATATATATGTATGTATCCGGCACACCGTTCCGCGGAATCACCGATCACCAACCATTGGTTACGATCTGGAAAAAACCAAACCCGCCGATCCGCATTACCAGATGGGCTCTCCGACTCCAGCCATATGACACTACTATAGTGTACCACTCCAGGCATGAAGCGAGGATCGCGGAAGACTTTGTGAACTTTATTGTCGCTTCTTCTGTGCCTAATGTCCTAACATACAAGGAGATCCAGGCCGAATCATCCCGGGATCCCACCATCCGCGCCGCAGCCGAAATGATCCGTCTGTCGAAATGGCATCAACTCGATGCTTACACTGACGCCGCTACTGAGGCATCGGTTCGCCTCTGCGTCGTGAAAGACGAGCTGACGGTGACGAATGACGAGTCATTCTGCGAGGTTCTCGCCTTGTGCTACCCGCCGTTCTCCACACCCGCACAATAGAACTTGCGCACGAACGTCATCAGGGCCTCACAAAAACAAAAGCGTTCATCCGCAGCAAGGCATTGTTCCCCGGAATTGACTCCATGACCGAGTGCATTCTGCGAAAATGCATCCCCTGTCGGGCGAACAGTAATCGTCAACATTCGGAACCACTCAATATGTCAACGCTCCCCAGTGGCCCGTGGGAAAATTTGAGGCCGATTTTTGTGGTCCGCTACCGATGGGCGAATACTTGCTCGTAATAACGGATGAATACTTGCGCTACCCTGTGGTAGAACTCACCTGCTTTACTAGCACAGAGAAAGTTATACCGATAGTCGAAAAAGTGTTCGCGATGTTCGGATACCTCGTTGTTGTGAAAACAGACAACGGACCCCCGTTCCAGGGCATAGCTTGGAAAGACTATCCCACGTCCGTCGGTGTACGACACCGTAAAATAACCCCGCTATGGCCGCAAGCCAACGCACAAGCCGAGAGCTTCAACAAACCCCTCATGAAGGCAATCCGCGCTGCGATCGTACAAGGATCGAATTGGAGAACGGAGCTACAGAAGTTGCTCCGCATGTATCAAGTGAGCTCGCATTGCTCAACTCTATTTGCACCACACCGTCTCATGTTTGGGTGGGAACCCAGAACGAAAATCCCAACAGTTGTGAACTCTGACCCGCGACCCAACGAACAACTTGCCCGTCACAACGATGCCGCCGCAAAAACCATCATGAAGGCATGCAAGGATCTCCGCGCCAGCGCGTTAAAGCCCCCCATCAATATTGGTGATGTTGTCCTCGTTAGGCAACGACGAAAGAACAAGTTCTCCACGCGCTACAACCCCAAACTGATGGTTGTCACCAACGCGCAAGGCTCCATGATCACCGCAGCATGGAAAGATGGCGCAAGCATGACCAGAAACTCGTCTCAGTTTCATGCCATGCCAATCACACCCACATCCAAGGTGGTCGACAGTGACGTCCCCCTTGATCCTCCACCTGATGAATTGGTCCCAGCGAAGATCCACCCAAATCCCGTCGTAACAACACCTGTTCCAGTTCCTCAAGCACTAGTGGCACCCTCAACGACAACACCGGAATCCGCAACGCGCCCTAAAAGAACCGTTAAAAGGATGCGCCGACGCATTGAAGAACTTTGATCATCATTAAGACGTCTCCACAACTTGATTGGAGTCCATCTGTGGCCAATTCAATTGATTGGACATGATTTAGAAAGAAACTCACCTTTCAATATAAGGTCCCACAGTTGACAGTGCATGTCAGAGCAGAAACTCTACCATGAAGTCCAAGGAACTGTCCGTAGAACTCCGAGATAGAATTGTGAGGAGCCATAGATCTGGGGAACAGTATTAAACAATTTCTAGTGTGTTGAAAGTTCCCGAGAGCACAGTGAGCTCCATCATTAGGAAATGGAAACAATATGAACAACTCAGACTCTTCCTCGAGCTGGCCATCCAACCAAACTGAGCAACTGGGCAAGAAGGACCTTAGTCAGGGAGGTGACCAAGAACCCAATGACCACTCTGACGGAACGACAGAGTTCCTTGGCTGAGATGTAGAACCTGCCAGAAGGACAACAGTTTCTGCATCACTTCACGAATCTCGGCTTTATGGGAGGGTGGCCATACGGAAGCAACTCCTGAGAAAAAGGCACCTGACGGCACACCATGGTGTTTGCACAAAAGCACATGAAAGACTCTAAGATCATGAGGTAAAATATTCTGTAGTTTGATTAATGAAAATTGAACTTTTTGGCCTGAATACAAAGTGCTACATCTGATGGAAACCGAGCACAGCTCATCACCCATCTCACACCCTCCCTACTGTGAAGACTGGTGGTAGCAGCATCATGCTCTGGGGATGCTTTCAGCAGCAGGGACTGGGAGACTTTTAAGGATAGAGGGAACAAGGAATGGAGCGAAAAAGAGGTAAATCATTCAGTAGAATCTGCTTCAGAGTGCAAAAGCCCTTAGACGGTGGTAAAGATTTACGTTGCAACAGGACAATGACCCAAAGCATAAAGTCAAAGCAACACTGGAATAACTTTACAACAAGAACGTGAAAGTCTTTGAGTGGCCCAGCCAAAGGCCAGACTTGAATCCCATTCGAAGAAACACTTGAAGATTGCTGTTCACCGAAGCTCCCCATCCAACTTGACAGAGCTTGAGCAAATCTGCCAGGAAGAATGTGAGAAACTCCCCAAATACAGTTGTGCAAAGCTGATACAGACACACCCAAGAAGACTCGAAGCTGAAATCACAGCCAAAGGCGCTTCAACAAAGTATTGATTCAGGGGGTTCATTTGTTTATTTTTTGTTTACACTGTCAAGGCTTGTTTTAGAGCTTACACACAGAACGTACAACAAGGGGAGCAGGAGACAAGAGGGGCAGGAGAGGGGAAGAAAAAAACAATGGGGAACAGAGACATGAGATCTGTGGAATGGAGAGGGATGGGTGGGGTACATAGGGTAAACAAGTTGGACATTACAGGGACTTTCAGGAAGGAAAGCAGGGAATTTGAAGGAGGTGGGTTTGGGGTGGATTAACGGGGTAGAAAAGATCGAGGTTTTGGATGGGGGACGATAAGAGGTGGTGTTGAACAGCTGTTTTGAAGACCTGGAGGGAAGAATGGGATTGAAGAGAGTGTGGGAGTTTGTTCCAAAGGTGGGGAAAAATAGGAATGAAAGAGTGAAGGTGAGCAGTGGTTCGTGATTTTGGTAGTTTTACCAGAAGGGGTTGCTGGAAGACCTGGAGCGCTGTGCAGAAATGCACAAATATGGAGGGGGAGATATCTCAGACAGAGCGGGGGGGGGGTGGGGGCGACTCCAGAGAGGAGACGGGAGATGACAGAAAGACCACCGACCTGCCTGCGGTGAGACGGTGAGAGGCCCAAAGACTCAGCTTCACCGTGGGAGATACCAATGATCCTAAATGCCTTGGTTTCCACAGCATGTTGATTACTTATGTAAATTATGTTTTTGTGTTTCATTTTCAAAAAATTGTAAAAGTTTCAAAAATACATTTTCACTCTGTCTTGATGGTGTATCTTGTGCAGATTGGTGACAATTTTTTTTTTAATTTAGTCCATTTTAAATTCAGGCTGCAACGCAACAAAATATGAAAACATCAAGGGGGGTGAATACTTTCTGAAGGATATATATATATATATATATATATATATATATATATATATATATATATATATATATATATATATGTAAAAATAACAGGAAATACAACCCGTCACTTCGCTCATGGGAATATCAGGGGGAGGGTGGGGGTGAGAAAGAGGGGAGGGAGAGAAGGGAGAGAGGAGGGAGGGAGGGGGTGGCGGGGTGTGAAAGAGGTGGGAGCAAGGATGGGAGCGGCGACGGGTGGAGGAAGGCAAAATAGCGTGAGTGGAGGGCCAAGTAAGGCAGTGTGAAGGGAGGGCATGGTAAAGCAGTGTGAGGGGAATGTCCGTCTCGACAAAACCATCATCTGGCCGGCAGGTATACTAAGCGGGGAGGGGGAGAAGAAGAGGGGAAGGGGGAGATGGGTGGAGGAGTGAGGAGGTAGAGAGACCAAGGAGGGGTGGGGGAAGAGAAGGCAGCATGAGGGGAGGATTGGTAACAGCCGGTGAACGAGCCGGTAAATTGAGGTAACACCGGTAAACGAGCGTATTATGAGACGAAGGATTCGTCACTCCTCAGGTGTCATTTCCCTGGTCTCTGCATATGCTCCGACTGAAATGAGTGATCTCACCGTGAAGGATGCATTCTACGCCACGCTTGAGTCTGTGGTTGATCAGTGCCCCAGACGAGATACACTTCCAGTCTTGGGGGATTTCAATGCATCGACTGGAACTGATAGGGATGGTTATGAGGTGTGTGTTGGTCCCCATGGGTCAGGAACTATGCACCTGAATAGCACTAAGTTCCTTCACTTTGCAAGAAGTCATGAACTTAGGGTGGCCGGTTCATGGTTTCAGCGCCCACAAGCTCATCGCTGGACTTGATATTCCAATTCTGGCAGTGTGGCAATAGAGATTGACCATGTCCTCGTTGATGGTCGCTGGAGGATGATCCAGAACTACAGGATCTACCGGCATGCTCAGTTACTCAATACTGACCACCGGCTTGTTGTAGCAACTCTTAAGGTCAGGTCAGGTATGGGAGCATGTGCCAGAACAGCGCGTCGCTGCGTCCACTTTCCACCGGTACTCCAAGGGCCTCCGTCTGGCCATCCCCCAGGCAGATGCCAGGCCCATCCCCATCTCCTTGAGATGATGGTCAACCTGTTGCAACCATGAGGCACGCGGTCTGCCCACTGGCCTCCTCCACTCATGAGACTCCCTCGCTGAGAGAATCTGGTGAGCAGGATCAGCGTCAGGAAAACGAGCCACATGTCCATACAGCCGCAACTGACGCTCACGGACTATGCAGGTAACAAATCTAATCTGAGTCTCTCTCAGCAACCGCTCGTTGGACACAAAATCCGACCAGCGATAGCCAAGGATTCTCCGAAGAGACCTGGTACCAAAGGAATTAAGTCTCCGTCTCAGATCCTTGGTCAGAGTCCAAGTCTCGCACCCATAGAGCAAGACTGGAAGTACCAAGGACCTGAAGACTCGGACTTTCGTCCTCTCGCACAGGTACCGGCAGCGCCACACCCCATGATCCAGTGAATCCATGACTCCCCAGGCCCGACCCAGACGTCTATTGACCTCTGACTCGCAGCCAGCAGAGACATGAATATCACTGCCAAGGTAAGTGAATCTCTCCACGACCTCAACATCCTCACCACAAACAGACACAGACAGGACAGCAGCATCCAAGATGTCACCGAAAGCCTGGATCTTAGTTTTGATCCAAGAAACCCGTAATCCCAACGGCTCCGACTCCTCATTCAGCACCTCGAGGGCCCCCAAGAGGATGTCAAAAGTCTCCGCAAAGATGACTACATCATCTGCAAAATCAAGGTCCGAGATCTTGACATTCCCAAACGATGCACCGCAACTTGATCTCTCCGACATCCTCCCTAAAATCCAGTCCATACAAGTGCTGAAAAGTGTGGGGGCAAGTACACATCCCTGACGAACTCCAGTAACAACTGGAAATAAGTCAGAGATGGCACCACCACACTTCACAGCACTCTCAGTAGCAGAGTAGAGTTCAGACATCAGATCGATCAGTTTTGGTGGCACCCCACGAAGACCAAGAATCCTCCAGAGGACATCCCGATTCACTGAATCGAACGCTTTACAGAGATCAACATAGGCTGCAAGCAGCCCCTGCCGAAACTCTCGTCTACGTTCGGTGAGGACATGAAGTGCAAGGATACGGTCAATAGTTGACCTCTTTGGTGTAAAGCCTGACTGCTCTGGACGCTGGTGCTCAAGCAGATGGTGGCAAACCCTATCAAGAATTATCCGAGCAAAGACCTTGCCCAGCACTGAGAGCAGCGTCACCCCACGGTAGTTGCTGCAGTCTTGGCGATCACCCTTCCCTTTCCAGAGAGGGACAACAAGGCCCCTCTTCCAGTCAGTTGGGATGATGCCTGTGTTCCAGGCAGAGCACAAAACTGCATGCAACGATACGAGTGCAGCATTTCCACCAGCCTTGAGAAGTTCGGCATGGATGCCACAGATCCCTGGAGCTTTGCCCCGTTTCAACGGGTTCACCGCAGACCGTGTTTCCACAAGCGAAGGTGGACCACAGTTGATTTCGAGGGTCAGCAACAGGGATTGTAACACCCTTGACGTCCAACTCGACAGCTGGGGGATCAGCCTGGTACAACCGGTCAAAGTAACTGGCCCAGCGGGCCTTCACTTCAGACTCCTCTGTCAAGAGCCGACCACTCTCTGCTCGAACTGCAGTGCTCCGAGGGATGGGCTTGGATGAACGTAATGCGTGAATTCCCCTGTAAGCGGGATGAGAATCACCTGTCCACAGGTGATGCTCTACCCCCTCACAGATTCCTCGCACATAGGCCTCCTTGTCCACCCTCAGTGCACGTACAGTTTTACGCCTCAGCTCCCTGAACAGCTCAGCTCTGCCATTCAGCCTGGCCCTGCGACTCTGGTCAATGGTATCCAGTGTCCCTTGAGAGACAAAATTCTTTGCCCTGCGGTGAGCTCCAAGGCATCCACCGGCTACATCAAGGATGGTGGTCTTGAAGGCGCTCCACAACTCTTCAGGACCCCCCAAAGCACCCAGACCCCCAAATGTCCACTCAGCCTGTTCGCAAACTCCTCAGCTACTCTCTCATCCCTGAGCTTGGCAACATCCAGCCTAGGCTGGGATGGTACCATTCTCCAGGATTTAAGGTGCAGCTTTAGAGTTGCTACAACAAGCCTGTGGTCAGTATTGAGGAACTGAGCACTCCGGTAGACCCTGCAGTTCTGGATCATCCTCCAACGACCGTCAATGAGGACATGGTCAATCTCCTTTGCCACACCGCCAGCGTTGGAATACCAAGTCCAGCGATGAGCTTGTGGGCGCTGAAACCATGAACCAGCCACCCTAAGTCCATGACTTCTTGCAAAGTCAAGGAACTTAGTGCTATTCTGGTCCATAGTTCCTGACCCATGGGGACCAACACACACCTCATAACCATCCCTATCAGTTCCAGTCGATGCATTGAAATCCCCCAAGACTAGAAGTGTATCTCGTCTGGGGCACTGATCAACCACAGACTCGAGTGTGGCGTAGAATGCATCCTTCACGGTGAGATCACTCGCCTCAGTCAGAGCATAAACAGAGACCAGGGAAATGACACCTAAGGAGTGACGAATCCTTAATCTCATAATACGCTCATTGACCGGTGTTACCTCAATTATCATTGGGGTCAGCTTATTGGACACAGCTACAGCAACTCCTTGGGTATGGTAACCATCAGAGCGACCAGACCAATAGTAGGTGTAACTACCCACCATTATCTCGCCGCAATCCGGTCTCCGAACCTCAGAGAGAGCTGCAATCCCGATGTCCAAACGCTTGAGCTCATATGATAACAGAGACAGGTGATCATCCTCTCTTAGGGATAGGAGATTCCAGGCACCCACCCGAAGGGACTGCCTCAGGTTAACCCAAGGAGACCGCCGTCTGGTGGACGACATCTCAGCACCACTCCGACACACTCTCCCGCAATCTGACCCAGGGATGTTACCCCATGGTTTCCCTCCTATCATCAAAGATTGGGGGTCCCGAAGGCTTTGCCCCAATCCCATCATCCGGTGAGCTGCCCTGCGAAGGGAAGCTGCTCAGGAGGTACTCCCATGGAGTGGGTTTTCAGATTTTTTTGCGTTTTTGCGTTTTGCGGAATGAAGGGTTTTACGGTGGCTGGAGTGCAAATCCTGCCACCAACCTCCTAATGAGAAGTGACCCAACTGCAGGAGGACGCCCGCAGACACAGTTGGGCACAAGATATGGATGGCCGTTGGCTCACAAGGAGCTCCTCCGCCCTTTGACAGGTTTTGTTTTTAATCCTGCTGGGTGTCCATATCCAAACACCCTCCTCACCAGAAAACCTGGTGGGGGAGACGGTTTAGTCGCCGACAACCCGACCATGGAACAGGTTAGTACAGGTTTACATGGTACCTGTAGCAGCTCACAGATCGAACCTGACCTGACTGAACCTGACCTGACCTGAACCTGAACTCTTAAGTTGCACCTTAAATCCAGCAGAATGGTACCATCCCAGCCGAGGCTGTATGTTGGCAAGCTCAAGGATGAGAGGATAGCTGAGGAGTTTGAAAACAGAATTAATGGAGATTTGGGGGGAGTGGGGGTTTGGTGCGTCCTGAAGAGTTGTGGAGTGCTTTCAAGACCACCATCTTGATGCTGCTGGTGGATGTCTTGGAGCTCACCAAAGGGCAAAGAAGAATTTTGTCTCTCAAGGGACACTGGATACTATTAACCAGAATCCCAGGGCCAGGCTGAATGGCAGAGCTGAGCTGTTCAGGGAGCTGAGGCGTAAAACTACGTGTGCTAAGGGTGGACAAGGAGGCTTATGTGCGAGGAATCTGTGAGGGGGTAGAGCATCACCTGTGGTCAAGTGATTCACGTCCTGCTTACAGGGGAATTCTCGCATTGCATTCATCCAAGCCCATCCCTCGGTGCACTGCAGTTAGAATAGAGGGTGGTGTGCTCTTGACAGAGGAGTCCGAAGTGAAGGCCCGCTGGGCCGGTTACTTTGAGCGGTTGTGCCAGGCTGATCAACCAGCTGTCGAGTTGGACGTCAGGGGTGTTACAATCCCTGTTGCTGACCCTCCACTCAACTGTGGTCCACCTTCATTTGTAGAAACACAGGCTGTGGTGAATCGGTTGAAACGGGGTAAAGCTCCAGGGATCTGTGGCATCCATGCTGAACTTCTCAAGGCTGGTGGAAATGCTGCACTCGTGTCGTTGCATGCAGTTTTGTGCTCTGCCTGGAACACAGGTATCATCCCAACTGACTGGAAGAGGGGCCTTGTTGTCCCTCTCTGGAAAGGGAAGGGTGATCGCCAAGACTGCAACAACTATCGAGGAGTGACGCTGCTCTCAGTGCCGGGCAATGTCTTTGCTCAGATAATTCTTGATAGGGTTCGCCACCATCTGCTTGAGCACCAGCGTCCAGCGCAGTCAGGCTTTACACCAAGGAGGTCAACGATTGACTGTATCCTTGCTCTTCGTGTCCTCACCAAATGCAGACGAGAGTTTTGGCTGGGGTTGCTTGCAGCCTATGTTGGTCTCTGTAAAGCATTTCATTCAGTGAATCGGGATGTCCTCTGGAGGATTCTTGGCCTTCGTGGGGTACCACCAAAACTGATCGATCTGATATCTGAACTCTACTCTGGTACTGAGAGTGCTGTGAGATGTGGTGGTACCATCTCTTACTTATTTCCAGTTGTTACTGGAGTTCGTCAGGGGTGTTACTGGCCCCCCACACTTTTTAGCACTTGTATGGACTGGATTCTAGGCAGGATGTCACAGAGATCAAGCTGCGGTGAATCGTTTGGGAATGTCAAAATTTCTGACCTTGATTTCGCAGATGATGCAGTCATCTTTGCAGAAACTTTAGATATCCTTTTGGAGGCCCTCGCAGTGCTGAATGAGGAGTTGGAGCAGCTGGGATTACAGGTTTCCTGGGTCAAAACTAAGATCCAGGCTTTCAATGACATCTTGGATGCTGCTGTCCTGTCTGCGCCTGATTGTGGTGAGGATGTTGAGGTCGTGGAGAGATTCACTTACCCTGGCAGTGATATTCATGTCTCTGCTGGCTCTGAGTCAGAGGTCAATAGACATCTGGGTCAGGCCTGGGGAGTTGTTGATTCATTGGATAATGGGGTGTGGCACTGCCGGTACCTGTGCAGGAGGACGAAAGTCCGTGTCTTTAGGTCCTTTGTGCTTCCAGCCTTGCTCTATGGATGTGAGACTTGGACTCTGACCAAGGATCTGAGATAAAATCTTAATTCCTTTGGTACCAGAATCTTTGGCTATCGCTGGTCGGACTTTGTGTCCAATGAGCGGTTACTGAGAGAGACTCAAATGAGATTTGTTGCCTGCATGGTCCATGAGCGTCAGCTGCGGCTGTATGGACATGTGGCTCGTTTTCCTTTCGCTGATCCTGCTCACCAGATTCTGTCAGCGAGGGAGTCTCGTGAGTGGAGGAGGCAATGGGCCGACCACATGCCTCGTGGTTGCTGCAGGTTGATCGGCATGTCAAGGAGATGGGGATGGGCCAGGCATCTGCCTGGGGGCTGGCCAGATGAAGGCCCCTGGGGTATCAGCAGAAAGTGGACACAGCGACATGCTCCTCCACCTGCAATTCCAATATACAGGACACACATTGGTGACTCACCAAGCATACCAGGCTGACATTTTACAGCTAGGTTGAAATTCGAACCCAGGCTAGATCAACTCAGAGGCAAGCGTGCATCGAAGCCATCCTGCTCGGCCTTGCAAGGTATTAGAAAGGGGTAAAGGTGGTGGCGGTGTTGGTAAAAGGAACCAAAAATCCCAAATTCAACAATGTTGTTGGGGCTTTAAGGACTGTTAAATTGGAAGCAAGCATGATTTAGATGAAACCTCAAAGGAAAGGTTTCAGTTGCAGTCACCGCAGTACCGTTTGAACTACACCTGTTTACAAGAGAATTTGATCCCCTCTCGTATGTGTATTGGTTTTTCGTCGAAGTCATTATTGGTAATGAAGCTGCTACAACATAACATGGGGTAAAAAAAAAATAAAACCACATCCGATGACTTTGTTTAGAGAAGTTTTGACCGAGTGTTAAAAAAAACATTTGTTTTGTTGCACACCTGACCTTGACATGCTTTAGGTTTTTATAACTTCATGGTTGCCAAAGTCAAGGTTTCCTCTTTACAAGGATATACCTGCCGCCCACCTCAAAGTGTATCCAAGTCGGTCAATTCCAAGGACGTGTCATGAAAGTCCTTGTGTATAATATGATGTGCTCTTATATTTATCATAATCTTATAGGATTGTCCTTTGGAGATTCCTTAGGCACAGACTCCCAAATATTTTGCACTTGTGCTGGAGTGACTGAAATAATAACAAATGTTTCACATCCTTTACAAAGAACCCCTGACTTCTCATGAGCTCCTTGTGGATGGCAGAGGGGTACGTGCATTCACCCCTGAGCTGTCTAGTCTGGGTTCGAATCCAGCTGTAAACTGTCATTTATGATGTTATTTTGTAATGTTTATGATCATGAAGGCAGACGAGTATAATGGAGATACTTAGGAAGGTACAGGTGTGCGAGGAGTGTGGACTGGAGAGAAACAAGTTAGAGAGATCGGAGAAAGGTGTTGTGAAGAACAAGAAGGAAAGAGAATATATTTGGGAGGATGGAGACGTAAGTAATAAATAGATTGTCCCTTCCTGAAAAAAAAATATTTTGTGAAATAGGTTTTTCAAATGCTTCAAGTCCAAGTGAAATTTCATCTGAACCGAGACACGTTCTTTTGTCTGTGCATTTCAGGATGAAAAGAATTACAGGTTATCGATGTACATTTTGTTTACCCAGGTACGTTGTGTTGCCATGGTAACCATGTCATAATTATTACATTCCTCTTCCTCCTCCTCCTCCTCTTCATCATCGTCATCATCATGTTTATTTATAGAGGATATCAAGTGGTAGGTGTGCTGTAGTTCCCGGTCTCTGCTTCAGCAAAACTTGTGTGCCTGTGTGAGGGTTCGGTGAAGGTGAAATGTTTTCACCCACCAATGCGTGTCTAAATTAACTTTGAACTACAGGACCGAGCGAGCTTCCACAATTGCCTATGGGAGACTGTTCCAGTCGTCAGCCACCCGATCGCTGAAGAACTTGCTTCTAACTTCCAAGTGACTCCTTTCTTTAAACAACTCCAGAGTGCCCCCTAGTAGTGGAGTAGTGGCTTGGAGTGAAAAAGTGCTCCGGATCCAGTTTGACAATTCTGAACAATCCGTGGTATACTGATATGTGTCATCGTCATCTTTGGTTGCAGAGGGAATGCATATTCAATGCCCTGAGCCACTCCTAGTAGCTACATTGAACAAAGTTGAGTCTTTGGGGTTAAAAGCCTTGTGGGGTGTCTCTCATCTGTTATTAGATGGATGTTAACCAAACTATTGGCGAAAAGGAGGCCGAGTGTCCTCCCTGGATCTATAGCCTCTCACTTGCAAGTGCTATCCACACCTTCTCCTTGGTGAACCCTGATAACCTTTGCCTCGTCGTGAAATGACAGATGTAGAAGGGCAGCTTCCCCATATTCAGGTGCAGTAAAGACCATGTCTCCCAGCTACCTGAGCTACGAGATCACAGCTCAAGCACCTGGCAGACATGGCACATCAGCAATGCATTGTGGAACGCACTGAAGCATGGAAAGATATTATAGTTATATAATGGCCATCCACTGCAGCTGCCAAACTACTGAGATGTCTTGGATCGTATGAGCCTCTATTTTGTATGGAGAGCTGAGCCAAGGCAAATGACATCTGGGTGGTCAATATTCACTAGAAATCGAAATCGCACTAGAAATCGAAGTGTCAACATCACCGTCATACCGAAGAAAAAGAAAAAAAAAAACCTGGGACTCTGGAACACTGACGCTAACCATTACCTCGACGTGTTTCGACTTACAAGTAACGTACAAGTAACGTGTGTTGACGTGTGTCAACGATCATGTAACGTGCCTACAACACGTTACTCATAGGTTAGAAATAAGTTTCGGGTACGCTAAACATTACCTCGACGTGTTTCGACTTATGAATAACTTACAAGTAACGTGTGTCGACGTGTGTCAACGATAGTGTAACGTGCCTACAACCTATGGCCAGTGTATGCGGAACGTGTGAGTCATGCGCTGGCATACGTCGAAAAATTTCAAGCATGGAAAATTTGTCTAACACCTCGGCAAACTACGACATATGCCAGCGTGCTCTTAACGTACACAAAACTTACCCATATGCATTCGACGTGTGCCAGCGTTTTAGAATTTTTTTTCATTCGTCGGCATACGCTGGCTAAATCGTCAAGGTGTGACAGGGCCTTAATCATGGGGATATAGAAAGAGAAAAGGTAGGATCCATTCAAAGCTGCCATATCTGGATCACAGTAACAATGGATCACTTAATCAACTTTGGGTGTTTCTTGTCAGGAATATCTTTCTGTTTATAGGTCGCCTTTATCCTCAGCACAACTCGAGTTTCTACTCCTAGGCCTCCTGAGGCACCCACTTTGAGATTTACTTTGACAGCAAATGAAAAAGATGTTATAAATCAGAATAAATTGGTGTCATTGTTCTTTCAGGGTTTGTAATTTTAGTTGGACAGATAAATTCATTGTCCGCAGTAAAGTGCATTCTATCAGTGGTGGGAGAACCGGAAGGATTTGAATGATTTTGTGTTTGTCAGGGTTGGTACGATTACCATTTGCAATGGGATCCGGTCAAGTACGATGGGATTACACACATTTCTCTCCCGACAAACGAGGTTTGGTATCCAGATCTAATTATCGATGAGATGTAAGTATACTACCATACCACGAGTACCCATCTACTAAATATCATTGCACACAAAATCCGACAAATGAAACTGCAATTTTATTATTATCTGTTGATTTATGTGGAAAATTATTCATTATACTTTGTCGCAAATACATCAACCTCACTCTTGAATGCTACCTTATGTTTTTCAGGGTGTCCAAGCAAGAACCAAGCAGGCCTCCCTTTATCCTGGTGAATGCATCCGGCTGGGTGGATAACAGCAAGCCCTTACTCATATCAAGCACATGCAGTGGGAAGATGCAAAGTTTCCCTTTCGATGAGCATGTCTGTTCTTTGAGCTTTCGTTCTGCGCTGCACACAAGTGAGCCTCTCACGATTCGATTTGAATGATGAAATGAAATACAGTACATGTTAAAATTAGAGAGTTCATAGAACACCTGATCACACGCATTCTTGAGAAAAAAGGACAAAAATGGGAAGGCTCCATGAGTGGCAAATTTGATTGGTCGAGATGACATCATATGCCATAACATTTTGTTCAAATATTGTTAAACGGAAGGGTTTGAAAATGCCATGAAGGTGATTTGTGTTCTCCAGTGTTTAATTATGAATTAAAATAAAATAAACGTTTTAAAGGTTGAGAAAAAATAACTTTTTTTTTGGAATTTTTCCTCTGTTGATCCAGCGTCGATTACACCACCCTATATTACATGTTACATTCGTTCTTCTTGCCTGTTGTTTGTGTCCTTTATGACATCCATAATAACAGAACGTTTCCTGTTTAGAATGATTTTCAATTTTGTTTGACTGCCAGACAGGCAGAGTAAAAATTTTTTTTTATCTCACTCCTCTCTGAACATGTGTGATTGGGATGAGATTCCGTGCAGTTTGCCAAATTCAGATCCAGAAATTTGCCAAAACTACCATCTTGTTAAACGGTAGGTTTGTTTTCCGAATCATGTTCAAAATATAACATTCACTTGAAATGAAGTTGTTCTTCGATCATAAATTGATGTTTGCAGACTGACAAACAGACAGACAGACAAAGTGAACCAGTTGCTGAACCCTGCTTTTCACTTCGCATGTACGGGGTTTATACGTGGCTTACAAAATGACGTGTGAATGCCAAACACGACCTTTTCCGTGTGTGTGTGTGTGTGTGTGTGTGTGTGTGTGTGTGTGTGTGTGTGTGTGTTGTTTTTTTTTTACACTGACTCAGCTCTGCTCGTCAGACACTTTTAACCTGCTGATGCTAGCACAAAAGCTGTAACTTAAATAGTCGTTACAACTTAATTTCCAGCATTTAGACGAAAGAGTGACAATTTCTAAATGGTTAACCATAATTGTTCTGTTCCTGAATGCAAACCGGACTCACGGAAATATGAAATATGAGAAATACCATCGATAGAGAGGTGTCCGGTTTATGCCATTTACTGTTTGTACATTCTCATGTCTGCAGTGGATATAACGCACGCACGCAAGCACGCACGCACACACACACACACACACACACACACACACACACACACACACACACACACACACACACACACACACACACACAACAGCAATAAATGCAAAAATCTTGTGTAATTTGTCTTGTTGTCCCAGAGCCAAACAATCAATATGTATTATCATAAATAGAGGTTGTGTGGCTGTAGCTATGTCACCTACTGTATATTCACTCACTCGTCGATTGGTCATGGCATTCACCAACTGGGTATGCCCGTTTTTTCCAGCATCATTATTCACTCGTTGATTGATCTATCTATTTCATTGTCTGTCTGTCTGTCTGTCCTTGAGCAGGATATCTCAAAAAGATATTGACAGATTCGGATGAAACTTGGTGGAAAGGTTTGGTGTGCAACAATAACGAATTGGTTCGATATTCATGAAGATTTGGATCCAGATATGAGAATTTTTTTTTAATTTTTATGTGATTCTTAACAATTAATGGGTTAGGGCCAAATTAATGGGTAGGGCTGCATATTGTCAGCATGATATCTCAAACAGTTGTGGACAGATTATTACAAAACTGTCGATCGATTAGGAATGACAAGAACAAGCCAATTCGATTTTGGTTAAGGTCTGTATGCAGATCTGGCCTACAAATGGGATACAAAACATAAACTGTTGAAACTGGCGGAGGTACGTGCTCTACCGAGTGCCGTTCTAGTTTTTATTGACCTGCTTGGTCAGGTCGTTACACTTAACAATACTGGTCTGATTGTTCTTTCTTCCAGGTGATGATATAAAACTGGCTCTGGTGGGGATGTCAAAGGAGGTCCCAAGGCACCTAAGTGGATCACCAGTGGGTGATCAATGGATTTTTGAAAGTGTGAAGGCAGAGTGGGTTCAAGTGTTTGTGCAAAATTCTTTTTTTGATCAGTATCATTTTTACGTAAGTTCAATAACTTTTATCCTGTTTCAACTCAAATGATGCTTTTCAAGCTCTTGTTGATGTGGATAAGCACTGACACAAGTCTGTCCTGCTTCTGACAGATTGGAATTCGAAGGCGCCCATTCCTTCACGTCATCAACTTGATAATACCGAGTGCGTTTATGCTCCTGGTAGACCTGACAGGCTTCCTACTGCCCAATGACTGCGGCCAGCGAGTTAACTACAAAACCACGTTGCTGCTTTCTTATGGCATGTACCTCAACATCATCTTCACAAGCCTCCCACCAACTGCTATAAGCTTGCCACTCATTGGTGAGGATATAGATTAAACTAAAGGGGTCTCTTTTTTTTCCATTAAGTCATTACACGTAGTGAGGTCAACTTTGTACCTGTTAAGTCATGATACGTAGTGAGCATCGATGTTCACAACGACATGATGTCATGCACGTGCAAGTGACTGGTCGGCAAGATTAACCTGAATGCGACAAGAAACATGAAGAAAAGTAAGAAAACAACAACTGCCGTTTGATTATGGTAAAACGGTCACAAATTATTTGAGATGTCCCTTTACCTTCATGTCAACACAAGCTGCAAGAGTTTTTGGGCCTCGTGAACTTTTACCATCAACTTATTCCAAACGCAACCACAATACTACAGGCGCTGAATGAGTTCCACACAACTGGCAAGCATCCTGAGGTGTTCCGATGGGCGGAGATAACCTTGAGAGCCTTCCACACTATCAGACTCATTGGTCAACACCTCACTCCTGATTCATCCGAAGCCCGAGGCACCAACATGCCTGATGATAGAAGGGTCTGAGGTTGCAGAGGATGTGGCCCTTGACCAGTTCATCACTGCTGACTGGCGTCCACTCGCTTACTCATTGTATACCTCGCCATCAAGCACTTCTGCCACTTCTTAGAGGCCAGACAATTCTCTGTCCTGACTGACCATAAACCTTTAACTTTTTGCTCTGTCCACATATTCGGACTTTCACTCTCTTTGCACACTTTGCCAACTCAGTTATATCTCGCAATTCACCACTGATATCCGGCGTTTAAAAGGAATTGCGAACTCGGCGGCCGACGCTCTCCCACGCATCGAGGTGTCGGCATCGTCGTCTGTCAGCACACTAGCCATCAATTTTAATGCACTTGCCGCAGCACAATGGGAGGACACGAAGCTCCACCATCTTCAGTCTGTAGCAAGTTTACTTACATCCAGTCGCAGGGACAAACACTACCCTTGTGTGTGATACATCGACAGGACAGTCACACACTTTCATTCTTGTGGTGTTCCATCTTACAGTCTTCGACACTTTTCACTCACTTGCACACCCAGGTATTCGAACAACTCAGTGTCTCATCACCATGCACTACGTCTGGCCATGCATCAACACCGGCGTGTGCCGTTGGGCCAAGCGATGTCTTCAATGTCAACACTCCAAGATCCAACGTCATACTGTCACACCACTCGTGCTATTCATTTGACTTGTGTTGACCGCTTGACCCATTGGTCGGAGGCTACACTGATAGCTGACATCACCACATCTACTATCGCCAGGGCCTTTGGCCCCACCTGGATTGCCCATTTTGGTGTTGCATCAATCTTCACTATGGATCATGGGAGTCAGTTTGAATCGGCTCTATTTCAGAAGCTGACTCAACTACTGGCTACCGACCATGTGCAAACCACTGTGTACCATCCAGCAGCGAAGGGTATGGTGGAGTGGAGCATGTCCACCACCGATTCATGTTTTCCCTGAAAGCGCATGACAATTCCACGCACTGGACAGATGTCTTACCTATGATTCTGTTTGGTACGTGAGCTGCTCTAAAAGTCAACTTGGATGCTGCACTTCAGAGCTAGTGTGCAGTACCCTGCTTTATCTCCCAGGAGAAGTCTTCTCAGCATCCGATGACACCTTGCTTGATGCCACCAACTGTCAACCAACTTTGTGTGACCATGCAGACCCTCCAGGTGACACCAACATGCACGACTTCTTTACACCCGGTCTTTATTCCCCAGGAATTTTCTACGTGCACCCACGTATTCGTATGAAGTGATGCAGCAACCTTTGCAGCAACCACGTAAACCTTTGCAGCAACCATATGACAGCCCTTACAAAGTTACACAATGCTCCAAGAAGACCTTCATGCTCGATATTAACGGTGGTCATCAAACAATCTCCATAGGTTGCTAAAAGCCAGCTTCACTTGACATAGCACCAAAGTCGACCCTCCCAATGACCAACGGGTCGCAGCTGACTACAACAATACATTTACCTTCATGTATGACTCGCTCTTCACCTCATTAACATGATATTTATGGTTTGAGAGCACATTTTGCTGATGACCATTTCTCTTTGCTGGGACTTTTATTTTTACATGGACAACCAACATCTCTATTCTACAACATTATGTGTTTTGTTTGTTTCTGCCATTCAACTCGCGCACTATAGCCTGGTGTTGGCTTAGTGGTTCGGGTGGCGGCTTGGGATCCAAAAGGTCCTGAGTTCAAGCCCCGTTGGCCGCTGAATTAAAATACACCAAGAGGTTCACTCAGCCTGTCATCCTTCCGAGGTCGGCAAAATGAGCACCAGTGTACTGGTAAGGGGTACACTGCATCAGCGGCAGAGCCACGTCCCAACCAATGATGCAACCAGCAGCCACAGGCTGCACTCGATAGAGAGGGAACTTACGCACAAGGAGGGGGACAATTGTTGTCGCATCATCTTGCCTTTGCTGAGATAATATGTAAATATGCTTGAGCTGGGTTTATTGGGGGATATTCAGTACCAGGTCAGGTTAGGTATGGGAGCATGCACCGGAGCAGCACGTCGCTGCGTCCACTTTCCACCGGTACTCCAGGGGCCTTCGTCTGGCCATTCCCTCGGCAGATGCCTGGCCCATCCCAATCTCCTTGAGATGCTGATCAAGCTGCTGCAACCACGAGGAACGTGGTCGGCCCATTGGCCTCCTCCACTCACGAGACTCCCTCGCTGAGAGAATCTGGTGGGCAGGATTAGCGTCAGGAAAACGAGCCAAATGTCTAGAGAGCCACAGCTGATGCTCACGGATAATACAGGTAACACATCTCATCTGAGTCTCTCTCTGCAACCACTCGCTGGATGTAAAGTCCAACCAGCAATAGCCAAGGATTCTCTGAAGAGACCTGGTACCAAAGCAAATAAGTAACCTTCTCAGATCTCAGATCTCAGACTGAGGCGAGTGATCTCACCGTGAAGGATGCATTCTACGCCATGCTCGAGTCTGTGGTTGATCAGTGCCCCAGACGAGATACACTTCTAGTCTTGGGGGATTTCAATGCATCGACTGGAACTGATAGGGATGGTTATGAGGTGTGTGTTGGTCCCCATGGGTCAGGAACTATGAACCAGAATAGCACTAAGTTCCTTGACTTTGCAAGAAGTCATGGACTTAGGGTGGCTGGTTCATGGTTTCAGCGCCCACAAGCTCATCGCTGGACTTGGTATTCCAACGCTGGCGGTGTGGCAAAGGAGATTGACCATGTCCTCATTGACGGTCGTTGGAGGATGATGCAGAACTGCAGGGTCTACCGGAGTGCTCAGTTCCTCAATACTGACCACAGGCTTGTTGTAGCAACTCTAAAGCTGCACCTTAAATCCTGGAGAATGGTACCATCCCAGCCTAGGCTGGATGTTGCCAAGCTCAGGGATGAGAGAGTAGCTGAGGAGTTTGCGAACAGGCTGAGTGGACACTTGGGGGGTCTGGGTGCTTTGGGGGGTCCTGAAGAGTTGTGGAGCGCCTTTAAGACCACCGTCCTTGATGTTGCCGGTGGATGTCTTGGAACTCACCGCAGGGCAAAGAAGAATTTTGTCTCTCAAGGGACACTGGATACCATTGACCAGAGTCGCAGGGCCAGGCTGAATGGCAGAGCTGAGCTGTTCAGGGAGCTGAGGCGTAAAACTGTACGTGCACTGAGGGTGGACAAGGAGGCATATGTGTGAGGAATCTGTGAGGGGGTAGAGCATCACCTGTGGACAGGTGATTCTCGTCCCGCTTACAGGGGAATTCGCGCATTACGTTCATCCAAGCCCATCCCTCGGAGCACTGCAGTTCGAGCAGAGAGTGGTAGTCTCTTGACAGAGGAGTCTGAAGTGAAGGCCCGCTGGGCCGGTTACTTTGAGCGGTTGTACCAGGCTGATCCCCCAGCTGTCGAGTTGGACGTCAAGGGTGTTACAATCCCTGTTGCTGACCCACGAATCAACTGTGGTCCACCTTCGCTTGTGGAAACACGGGCTGCGGTGAACCAGTTGAAACGGGGCAAAGCTCCAGGGATTTGTGGCATCCATGCCGAACTTCTCAAGGCTGGTGGAAATGCTGCACTCGTGTCGTTGCATGCAGTTTTGTGCTCTGCCTGGAACACAGGCATCATCCCAACTGACTGGAAGAGGGGCCTTGTTGTCCCTCTCTGGAAAGGGAAGGGTGATCGCCAAGACTGCAACAACTACCGAGGGGTGACGCTGCTCTCAGTGCCGGGCAAGGTCTTTGCTCGGATAATTCTTGATAGGGTTCGCCACCATCTGCTTGAGCACCAGCGTCCAGAGCAGTCAGGCTTTACACCAAAGAGGTCAACGATTGACCGTATCCTTGCCCTTCGTGTCCTCACCGAACGCAGATGAGAGTTTCAGCAGGGGCTGCTTGCAGCCTATGTTGATCTCTGTAAAGCGTTCGATTCAGTGAATCGGGATGTCCTCTGGAGGATTCTTGGTCTTCGTGGGATGCCACCAAAACTGATCGATCTGATGTCTGAACTCTACTCTGGTTCTGAGAGTGCTGTGAAGTGTGGTGGTACCACCTCTGACTTATTTCCAGTTGTTACTGGAGTTCGTCAGGGATGTGTACTTGCCCCCACACTTTTCAGCACTTGTATGGACTGGATTTTAGGGAGGATGTCGGAGAGATCAAGTTGCGGTGCATCGTTTGGGAATGTCAAGATCTCGGACCTTGATTTTGCAGATGATGCAGTCATATTTGCGGAGACTTTAGACATCCTTTTGGGGGCCCTCGAGGTGCTGAATGAAGAGTCGGAGCCGCTGGGATTACGGGTTTCTTGGGTCAAAACTAAGATCCAGGCTTTCGGTGACATCTTGGATGCTGCTGTCCTGTCTGTGTCTGTTTGTGGTGAGGATGTTGAGGTCGTGGAGAGATTCACTTACCTTGGCAGTGATATTCATGTCTCTGCTGGCTGCGAGTCAGAGGTCAATAGACGTCTGGGTCGGGCCTGGGGAGTCATGGATTCACTGGATCATGGGGTGTGGCGCTGCCGGTACCTGTGCGGGAGGACGAAAGTCCGAGTCTTCAGGTCCTTGGTACTTCCAGTCTTGCTCTATGGGTGCGAGACTTGGACTCTGACCAAGGATCTGAGACGGAGACTTAATTCCTTTGGTACCAGGTGTCTTCGGAGAATCCTTGGCTATCACTGGTCAGATTTTGTGTCCAACGAGCGGTTGCTGAGAGAGACTCGGATGAGATTTGTTACCTGCATAGTCCGTGAGCGTCAGTTGCGGCTGTATGGACATGTGGCTCGTTTTCCTGATGCTGATCCTGCTCACCAGATTCTCTCAGCGAGGGAGTCTCATGAGTGGAGGAGGCCAGTGGGCCGTCCACGTGCCTCATGGTTGCAGCAGGTTGACCACCATCTCAAGGAGATGGGGATGGGCCTGGCATCTGCCTGGGGGATGGCCAGACGGAGGCCCCTGGAGTTCCGACGGAAAGTGGACGCAGCGACGCGCTGTTCTGGCACATGCTCCCATACCTGACCTGACCTGACAGATCTCTGGTTAGAGTCCAAGTCCTACATCCGGAGAGCAAGACTGGAAGCCCCAAGGACCTGAAGACTCAGATTTTTGTCATCCTGCACAGACACCAAGAGCACCACACCCCATGATCCAGTGAATCCATGACTCCACAGGCCTGACCCAGATGTCTATTGACCTCTGGCTCACAGCCAGCGGACACATGAATATCACTGCCAAGGTAAGTGAATCTCTCCACGACCTCAACATCTTCACCACAAACAGGCACAAACAGGATTGCAGCATCCAAGATGTCATTGAAAGCCTGGAACTGAGTTTTGACCAAGGAAACCCGTAATCCCTGCGGCTCTGATTCCTCATTCAGCGCCTTGAGGGCCCCCAAAAGGATATCCAGGATCTTCGCAAAGATGACTGCATCATCTGCGAAATAAAGGTCGGAGATCCTGACACTCCAAAACGATGCACTGCAGCTTGATCTCTCCAACATCCTCCCCAGAATCCAGTTCATCCAAGTGCTGAAAAGTGTGGGGCTCAACACACACACACCCCTGACAAATTCTAAGAACAACTGGAAATAAGTCAGAGATGGAACCACCACATCTCACAGCACTCCCAGTACCAGAGTATAATTCATACATCAGATTGTTCCGTTTTGGTGTCACCCCACGATGACTAAGAATGCTCCAGGTGGCATCCCGATTCACCAAATCGAACTCTTTACAGAGATCAACAAAGGCTGCAAGCAGCCCCTGCCGAAACTCTCGTCTGCGTTCAGTGAGGACCCGAAGAGCCTGGATATGGTAAATCGTTGACCTCTTTGGTGGAAGGCCTGACTGCTCTGAACGCTGGTGCTCAAGCAGATGCTGGAGAACCCGATCAAGAATTATCTGATCAAAGATCTTGCCCAGCACTGAGAGCAGCGTCACCCTTCAGGAGTTGTTGCAGTCCTGGTGATAACTCTTCCCTTTCCAGAGAGGGACAACGAGGCCCCTCCTCCAGTTAGTTGGGATGATGCCTGTGTTCCAAGCAGTGCACAAAACTGCATGCAATGACATTAGTACAGCATTTCCACCAACCTTGAGAAGTTCAGCATGGATGCCACAGATCCAATTATCCATCCATTGGGACCATTCTCTGTGCAGCAATCGGTGCTGCCTACACAGTCTTCTAGGCAAATGGGAACATCCTGGACAGGTCGCCACTCCAATGCCGGACACCAGCAAGCTGGTACTAATTTTGCTACTCAGCATTTTGGTACTTCCTGGTACTCAGCAAGCTGGTATCTCAGAAGGATGACAGGCTGAGTCAACCCTACCTGGTATTAATTCAACTGCCAAGTGGGATTTGAACTCAGGACCCTAGGAACCAAAGCCCACCACCCTAACCATTAAGCCAAGAGCAGGCATCTCATTCAAACCAATCCCAGGAGAATTACCCCATTTTAAACCGGTTCACCACAGCCTGTGTTTCCACAAACGAAGGTGGACCACAGTTGATTGGAGGGTCAGCAAAAGGGATCGTAACACCCCTGACATTCAACTCGACAGCTGGTGGGTCAGCCTGGGACAGCCCCTCCAAGTAACCTGCTCAGCAGACCTTCACTTTGGACTCCTCTGTCATGAGTGCACCACCCTATGCTCTAACTGCAGTACACTGAGAGACAGGCTTGGAGGAATGCAATGTACGAATGCTCAATAAGCAGGATGAGAATCACTTGACCACAGATCACAAGACAGGTGATCATCCTTTCTTTGGGATAGGGCATTCCAGGCACACCCTCCCCTCCCACCCCCCGAACGGACTGCCTCAAGTTGACATAGGGAGACTTCCATCTGGTGGACAACTCCTCAGCACCGGTCCGCCACACATCACCGCAATCTGACCCAGGAAGTTTATCCTGTGCTTTTCCTCCTATCATCAAAGATTGGGGGTCCCAAAGGCTTTGCCTCAATCCCGTCATCTGGTGAGCTGCCCTGTAAAGGGCAGCAGCAAAGGAGGTACTCCCACGCAGTGGGTTTTCAGTTGTCTTTACCTTTATGGGTTTTGTGGAGTGATGATTTTATGGTAGCTGGAGTACAAATCATGCAACCAACTTCCTAAAAAACAGTAATCCAACTGCAGGAAGACATCCACAAGCAGAGTTGGCCACTAGATATGGATGGCCGCCGACCATGAAACAGTTTGATACAGGTTTACATGGTACCTGTAGTAAGTCACAGATCTAATCTGGCCTGACCTGACAATTTCAGTACCGGGCGAGCCAGAAGAGCAAGAGTGGGTCGAACGGTGTCCGTTTGCATCAAGGGAATTGACTCGGAATCCGAATGTCTCGGACGCCTTTTCTTCCACGCTAAACCTTCATAGACATGGTGTTGCATCAAAAAGGGTGCCAGCCCTCGAAGTGATGTTAAGTTGGGTATTCCTCCTGTGGGCATTGTTGGAGGTTAAATATCATACAGGGTCTTTCATATAGGGTCATACAGGGCAAAAACCTCCTGCCAAAAACTTTCCCCGGCCAATCCAAGAAAAAGGTGGGAATGATCGCGCCCCTCAAATGAGTAATAGTGGAAGTGGTTGTTGGTCGACTGGGATTATTTTTCTTTTTGCATACAAAGTCGAGGATCTTAACCACAATGAAATGTTTCACGGACTAACAAGTCTGTATGTCAATCTGGACGTGTTGATTTAACGTCGACCTGTGATTAATCTCATTTGACATGCCCTCAGAAATTTTGACTTGCCTGATAGAAAATGTAACTCTCAACTGTGGATGCGAACCAATAGGAACCAATAGGTTCCTCTTATTCCTTGATTACTTGTAATCCCTTCTTCTCTTTTCTCACTAATGGATGGTACCCAATGAAAGGAAAGTTCGGAATCATTTTAAAATCGAGTCGTACATCTAATAACAACACACAGTACAATCACATTTTTGTGATACTCATTTGATAGATGAAGTGTTGATAAATGATTATCAGAAAGTATGGTAAATATCGAGCAGCTAATTGGTCCTTTCACAGCATGGCATTGTGATTACAAAATAAATACCAAAAATAATGATAACCTTATAACAAAGCATATATTAATTAATACTAATAACATTAACGACAATAATAATAGTGGTATCATTTGGTAATAACAAACGTATAATCTCCACCCTGGCCTAAGCACATCTGGGCTTAGTGAAAAGGCAACGTAATGCTCCAGCATGACAGCAGCCAGGTATGCCTCAAGGTCATGAAGAACAATGAAAATTTGGTCTATTTGACCAATGGGCCCACGAGTGATAAAAAAATGGAGCCCAAGGTTCGTAGAAAAAGTCTAGTTATGGAGCTCCCATTTATTTGGTCCAACTGTCAACTCTCCTGTCCAGCAACCTTTTTCCTGTCGTCAATTCTGATTGGCTTGCTGGAGCTGGAAGGCTGTTTCATTGGTTCAATGAGATGCATTTTGATTGGATAATGTTTACCTTCAACATCTCCACTATTGTTTTCGCTGGAGTTTCAAAATTTTAAATACTTAACCGTAAATAATAGCATAAGTATTATGCAAAATATCAGCCACTTCGCGTGCGTGGAATCGTACCTATAATGTTTTGGCTTAAGTTTCACGAGGGCATGCCTTAAGGTATGAGTGTATTTGGATGAATGGTAGGTTTGCAAGTTTCAGCTTAAAAAGGTTGGAGTGTGGCATACGCCCCCCTATTGTCATCGGTAGATCGGGCCGGTAGCGCGGGGCTGTCGTCAGGAAGGTGCGACAATGGCGGTGATCCTGAAGGCCGCTTGTGTGAACTGTGTTTTAAACTCCTTGCCTGGAAGGTCGAGCCCCTGACTGATATGTCACAGATTGTGGTTAAAATAAGTAGCTGTATCTAGTTCAGAAAGTCGTTTCAACATTTTAAGTTGAGTAACTTTTTCTTCTTTGCTGGTTTTCATTGTTTCATTCCTTGAGAGAGGGAAGGGGATGTAGGACGTAAGTAGTTTGGCAGTGTTATGTAGTTTTAATTAATTGAATGCATGTTTTCCTCACACAGATATTTACTACGTGGCTGCCATGGTTTGGCTTGGCTTCAGCCTCGCTGAGAGCATTTGGATGGTTCAGTTGACGTACAATTATGATAAACAATTCAAAATGAAAACTCCATCTCCAAGTACTGATGGCTGCTTTTTCATGGCATGCTTTCTGGGCTACTTCAGCCTGAAAAAAAATGCAACGTACCTGGAATCCAAAACACGACATGCTACAGGTAAGTGTGCTGCTGACAGGTTGAATGAATACAGGAATATGAAGAGAAGATTGATGATAAAAACACACACAGGTGAACAAAAATAATGTTGTGGAAATGACACTGACAGTGTGTTAAGTAAGTATTCACACCCCTCGATTTTTGTCACATCTTATTGTGTTATGGCCTGAATTTAAAATGGATTCAACACAAATTTTTTGTCATCAATCTGCACAAAATACCCTGTAATGACAAAGTGAAAACTTGTCTTGAGAAATTGTTACAAACAAATTAAAAATGAAAAGCTCAAATGTCTTCTGTGAATAAGTATTCAACCCCTTCACTGGAACACTCCAAATTGAGCTCAGGTGCATCCAATTTCCTCTGATCATCCTGGAAATGTCTCCACAACTTGATTGGAGTCCATCTGTGGCAAATTTCAATTGATTGGACATGATTTAGAAAGAAACACACTTTTCAATATGAGGTCCCACAGTTGACAGCGCATGTCAGAGCAGAAACTCTACCATGAAGTCCAAGGGACTGTCCGTAGAACTCTGAGATAGAATTGTGAGGAGCCATAAATCTGGGGAAGGGTATAAAACAATTTCTAGTGTGTTGAAAGTTCCCGAGAGGACAGTGAGCTCCATCATTAGGAAAGGGAAACAATATGAAACAACTCAGACTCTTCCTCGAGCTGGCCATCCAACCAAACCGAGCAACAGGACAAGAAGGACCTTGGTCAGGGAGGTGACCAAGAACCCATGACCACTCTGACAGAACTACAGAGTTCCTTGGCTGAGATGGAGAACCTGCCACAAGGACAACAGTTTCTGCAGAACTTCACAAAATGAGGGTTTATGGGAGGGTGGGCAGATGGAAACCACTCCTGAGAAAAAGGCACCTGATAGCACACCTGGAGTTTGCAAAAAAGTGCATGAAAGACTCTGAGATCAAGAGGTAAAATATTCTGTGGTCTGATTAATGAAAATTGAACTCTTTGGCCTGAATACAAAGTGCTACATCTGGTGGAAACCGAGCACAGCTCATCACCCATCTAACACCATCCCTACCGTGAAGCATGGTGGTGGCAGCATCATGCTATGGGGATGTTTTTCAATGGCGGGGACTTTGAGACTTGTAAAGATAGAGGGAACAAAGATTGAAGCCAAATACAGGCAAATCATTGAGAAGAACCTCCTACAGAGTGCAAAAGACATTCGACTGTGGCGAAGATTTATGTTCCACATGTCCACATGGAAAAGGCCGTAAAACGATGATGGTGAAGAATTACATTTCAAAAGGACAATGACCCCAAGCATACAGGCAAAGCAACACTGGAATGGCTTCAGAATGAGAATGTGAAAGTCCTTGAGTGGTCCAGCCAAAGGCCAAACTTGAATCCCATTGTTGTTCACCGAAGCTCCCCATCCAACTTGGCAGAGCTTGAGCAAGTCTGCAAGGAAGAATGTGAGAAACTCCTCAAATCCAGATGTGCAAAGCTGATGCAGACAAACCCAAGAAGACTCGAAGATTTAATCGCTGCCAAAGGCGCTCCTACAAAGTATTGACTCGGGGGGGGGGGGGGGGGTTGAATACTTATTAATGCAAGACATTTCAGATTTACATTTTTCATTAATTTGTAAAAATTTCCGAAAACGTGCCTTCGTTTTGTCATTCTGGGGTATTTTGTATCGATTGGTGACCAAAAAAATTAAATTTGTGACAAAAGTCGAGGGGTGTCGATGCTTTCTGAAGGCCCTGTCGAGGGTAACATTTCTTGCTATGGTGCAATTATTTCCTTCAGGATGTCTCAGCATAAGTGTAGCATAATTAATATTAGATTTAATAACAATAATAACCATTCCTTTCACACCGTGAGGTGCATCGGGCTGCCGAGACAGTTTCATAAAGATTTGCTGTGTTGTCATGATAGACCACAATCATAATACAAACATATATTTTGCACAAATGCGTTTGTAATATTGGTGATATCGGTATTGCAGCACTCTTTGAGATGCAGAGACCGGATTGCGGTTAGATCATGGCAGGTGGTTACATCTACCATTGGTCTGGTCGCTCTGATGGTTACCATGCCCAAGGAGTTGCTGTAGCTGTGTCCAATAACCTGCCTCCAATGATAATTGAGGTAAAACGGGTCAACGAGCGTATTATGAGACGAAGGATTCGTCACTCCTTGGGTGTCATTTCCCTGGTCTCTGTTTATGCTCCAACTGAGGCGAGTGATCTCACCGTGAGGGATGCATTCTTTGCCAGGCTCGAGTCTGTGGTTGATCATTGCCCCAGGAGAGATACTCGTACACTTCCAGTTTTGGGGGATTTCAATGCATCAACTGGAACTGATAGCGATGGTTATGAGACGTGTGTTGGTCCCTGTGGGTCTGCAACTGTGAACCTGAATAGCACTAAGTTCCTTGACTTTGCAAGACGTCAATGACCATGTGCTCATTGATGGTCACTGGAGGATGATACAGAACTGCAGGGTCTACCAGAGTGCTCTGTTTCTCAATACTGACCACCGGCTTGTGGTGGCAACTCTGAAGTTGAAGGTTCAAATCTGGGAGTATGGTGCCATCCCAGCCGAGGCTGGATGTTGGTTAAGCTCAAGGATGAGAGGGTAGCTGAGGAGGTTGTGAACAGGCTGAATGGGGGTTTGGGAGGTGTGGCTGCTTGAGGGAATCATAAAGAGTTGTGGAGTGTCTTCAAGGCAATCATCTTTGATGTTGCCGATGGATGTCTTGGAACTCACCAGAGGGGGAAGAATAATTTGTCTCTCAAGGGACACTGGACACCATTGACCAGAGTTGCAGGGCCAGGCTTAATGGCAGAGCTGAGCTGTGCAGGGAGTTAAAACTGCACATGTACTGAGGGTGAACAAAGACACCTATGTGTGAGGAATCTGTGAGGGGGTAGAGCATCATCTGTGGTCAAGTGATTCTCGTCCTGCTTACAGGGGAATTCACGCATTGCGTCCATCCAAGCCTATCCCTCAATGTACTGCAGTAAGAACAGAGGGTGGGAGGCTCTTGACAGAGGAGTCCAAAGTGAAAGGCCCGCGAGGCTGGTGTCTTTGAGCAGCTGTACCAGGCTGATCCCCCCGCTGTTGAGTTGGAAGTCAGGGGTGTGACAATCCCTGTTGCTGACCCTCCAATTAACTGTAGTCCACCATTTGTGGAAACACGGGCTGCGGTGAACCGGTTGAAATGGGGTAAAGCTCCAGGGATCTGTGGCACCCATGTTGAACTTCCCAAGGCTGGTGGAAATGCTACATTCGTGTCATTGCATGAAGTTCTGTGCTCTTCCTGGAACACAGAAATCATCCCAACTGACTGGAAGAGAGGCCTTATTGTTCCTCCCTGGAAAAGGAAGTGTGATTGCCAAGACTGTAACAACTACCGAGGGGTGACGCTGCTCTCAGTGCCGGGCAAGGTCTTTGCTCAGATAATTCTTGATAGGGTTCACCACCATCTGCTTGAGCACCAGCGTCCAGAGCAGTCAGGCTTTTCACCAAGGAGGTCAACGATTGACCGTATCCTTGCACTTCGTGTCCTCACCGAATGCAGACGAGAGTTTCTGCAGGGACTGTTTGCAGCATATGTTAATCTCTGGAAAGTGTTTGATTCATTCAATCGGGATGTCCTTGGGAGGATTCTTGGTCTTCGTGGGGTGCCACCAAAACTGATCAATCTGATGTCTGAACTCTACTCTGGTACTGAGAGTGCTGTGAGATGTGGTGGTTCCATCTCTGACTTATTTCCAGTTGTTACTGGAGTTCATCAGGGGTGTTTGCTGGCCCACACACTGTTCAGCACTTGTATGGACTGGATTTTAGGGAGGATGTCGGAGAGATCTAGCTGTGGTGCATCCTTTGGGAATGTCAGGATCTCTGACCTTGATTTTGCAGATGCAGTCATCTTTGCGGGGACTCTGGATATCCTTTTGGGGGCCCTCGAGGTGTTGAATGAGGAGTTGGAGCCGCTTGGATTACGGGTTTCCTGGGTCAAAACTAAGATCCAGGCTTTCAATGACATCTTGGATGTTGTTATCTTGTCTGTACCTCTTTGTGCTGAGGATGCTGAGGTCATGGAGAGATTCATTTACGTTGGCGGAGATATTCCTGTCTCTGCTGGCTGTGAAGAAGAGGTCAATAGACGTCTGGGTCGGGCGTGTGGAGTCATGGATTTACTGGATCATGAGATGTGGTGTGATCGTTACCTGTGTAGGAGGACAAAAGATCCTGCTCATCAGATTCTCTCAGTGAGGGAGCCTCGTGAGTGGAGGATGCCAATGGGCTGACCACGTACCTCATGGCTGCAGCAGGTTGATCAGCATCTCAAGGAGACAGGGATGGACCAGGCATCTGCCTGGGGGATGGCCAGACAGAGGCCCCTGGAGTACCGGTTGAAAGCGGACGCAGCGACGCACTGCTCCGGCGCATGCTCTCACACCTGACCTGACCTGACCCTCAATGAATAGGCTATTATGTATTGGTATCCTTTATGAATAGGCCATTGTGTATTGTATCCTTCATGAATAGGCCATTGTGTACTGGTACCCTTAATGAATAGGCCTTTCTGTATTGGTATGCTTAATGAATAGGCCATTGTGTACTCGCCCTTAATGAATAGGCCATTGTGTATTGATACCCTTCATGAATAGGCTATCGTGTATTGTAGCCCTCAATGAATGGGCCATTGTGTAATAATACCCGAAATGAATAGTCCATTGTGTATTGTAGTCCTTAATGAATTGGCCATTGTGTATTGTAGCCCATGCCCAATTATAAATTCTGACTTTGATTGTACTGTCAAGGTACTGGCAAACCAGACATTGCATCCTATGGCATGAAACTGGAAGCACAAGGCTGTCTCTATGAGTGAAGTATTTCATGATAAAGTTTAACATTTATCCTGTATTTTAGGACAATTCATTTTGTAGTTATAGTTCAGACAAGGTCACCGAGTCTGGACGAAAAGTGTTCAATGTAATTGATCTTCTTCGATAAATAAGAAAAATAAGTGACAATGACACCATAGGGGACTGTTAGTACCATGAAGCAATCACATTTTTCTTATTTATATGCTGTAGTTTATTTGAATGATGACTTTAGATTTTTTTTCGTGTCACAGAGTGAATGACGTTGCTACGTTTCCACGGTATCATGAAAGGCTTTCCCCATTTTGTTTCAGAATTGACGGATCTGCAAAGAGACAAGCTCGTATCGAAGATGGTGAACAAAAAGGATACCTCGTTTGTGAACTTTTACTTGGTTATCCTGTTTATTCTTGTCATCATCGTCACAACAATGTGGATTATGTGGTATTTCGATTAAACAAGTGGAACAAAATAACTTTTGTAAAACTTTGTCCCAGAGTACCACACAGAGAGGGAGCAATGTTTTAAATTGATTAATCTTGATTGAATCACGAGATCATACGTTTACATTTTAAAAGACACTTTTGTTGAAAGGGTGTGATGTATTTTCTCACCTTCTCTCAAGCATCAGACCTTGGTTTGGTGTAATACTACTACGACAGACATACATTATAGACAACAGACATACATTATTTTGGTCTATTGGAGTTCTGTAATAACTCTTACATAATATTGTTTTGTTTGAAATACTCTACTACTACTACTACTCCGACTAGTACTACATTAAAGGTGCCAATGAATCCCACCCTTAGTACTTGCAAAATCGAAGATTTTTCAAGTATATTGGTCAATCGATTTTGTTATTTTGTCTGTTTGTCTGTTTATCGCCTACAGGTCACAATTTTAAACCGATCTTCACGAAACGTCACCACATGGTTGAGTTTTGCATAAGCAAGAAGCCTATTGTTTTTGAGGTCAAAAAGTCAACATAGTCCAACGGTCAACAACTTAGGTGGGATTTCTAAAATCCTCAATTTTCATCCAATCGAGTTGAAATTTGAAGAGGATTTATATTTTGGGTCACTGAATTCAACCAGCCAATTATGTTTGAGGTCAATATCGACCAAAAGGTCGACAGAAGCCCAAGGTCAATAACGAAGGTGGTACTTCTAAAATCCTTAATTTTCATCCCATAGACTTGAAATTTGAAGAGGATTTGCATATCAGGTCACTGAATTCAACCACCAATTATGTTTGAGGTCAACATTGGCCAAAAGGTCAACATAGGCTGACTTTTCTAAAATTGTCAATTTTCATCCGATTGACTTGAAATTTAAAGAGGAGTTGCATATTTGGTCATTGAATTCAACCACCAATTATTTTTGAGGCCAAATTTGTTTTATGGATTTTGCAAGTATCGTGCTCTACAAGACATCTTATTGTTGTATGGTTGACCATATGAGTTTCACTCTCCACACTCATCTGTCCCTAACATCTCTCCCCTCCCTTGTGTCCATCACCATCATGTCCACACACTTCAAGTTTGTTCAGCCACTTCTGATTCTCCTGCCAAATGCATTCAAATCAGAGGCTTGCCTTGAAATGCTGACCACATTCCCCTCCTCCCTCAGTGTACGCCTCAACCAATACTTGAAACTTGAAACCAATACAACCAAAACAACCAATATGCCATACAACCCTTGGAACTATACATAACCTGTATCTTAAATGCCTCTGAACAACCATTCATCATTCTGACTGATGCCTTACCCACGTCATAGATCATTTCATTTATCCTTACGATTCTGTCAAGCACCCGTCTGCTTCAGAGACCATAACACCACCGCCGAGCTACCATCTCATATCTATTCTCCAGATCCACAAACTCACAATTCAAGTTACTGTTGGCTTCCAAAATGTTCTCCTGTCTCTGAATATCATTTGTTGTTCCCCTACCTGGCATACGTAAACTCAAACCATATGCTCTCAACCTCCACCAACTCTATTGGCCTATCATTCACCAAGCTGTTTATTTCTGTAGATAGCTACAAATGACTCTCCTTCCAATCCTTTGGCATCTCCCGCTCCCAGATCCGAACCAATAACAGTCAAAGTCAATCCACTCCTGCATCCTCCAATACCTAAATAATCTTTCCCACCAACCTGATGGTCCATTAGCTTTTCCTTTCTTTGTCTTTTTTCTATCTTCCTATCTTAGCAGTCAGGGACAATCTGGTGGTGATTGTTGGGGGTCAAGTTGGTCAACTGGTGGAATAGTTATCTTTAAAACATCCTTAAAATAACCAATGATGTAATCTTCTGACGAATCAGAGGTGCTATAAAACCTCTCCCCCATTGTCTTGTGGGTTATCCATCTTGGAGTGAGACAGGGAGAAATGAAAACTCTGATGTAACACCAATGGGCTGGAAAATCTCACGAGGCTTGGTTGCCAATTCTCCGAGTAGCAGATGACTACGAACCGAATCCATCCTCAGTAGCAGTGGCGATGCACCGGAGCCATAGCCAGTTGAAAGCATGATGAGTTCGCACATCAGCACCAGGATTCAAGCCCCTGCCTCAAACATTCATTCATCTCATCGGTTTACCGGCCCTTTTGACAATGAGACCCCAAACCTGCAAGGACAGATTTTATCTGAAATGACAGCAATGAAAGGACTTTGCGCGCCCTAAAAAAAATCTAACTTTCCGAGTCAGCTCAACTGTCGTAGTTTATCTTTCACTTGTGCAGTTGATGAACTTGCCAAGCACATTAATGCCGTCAATATCTCAGTGATTTGTATTCAAGAACATTGAAGAGTTCACCAACTATTGGACTCAGATATTCAAAACATTAGAATTTGCAGATCCACTTTGTTTACAGCTTCTGGGACACTAGTCAAACAGGAGCAGCAATTGGTATAGTTGGAATAGTAATCAAACTGTCATTACTCAACAACCTTATATCAATCACCAAAGTATCGGATCAGATTGTATGAGAAATATTTAACGGGAACCCTAAACCATATGATAACATAAGATGAGATAAGACAAGAACTTTATTTCACCAAGTGTAAAAACACAAAGTATGTCTTGGTGTTTGTCACATGGACAATCACAATAAATCATATTCCTCATCAAAGTTAACAAACAATGCACCAGATAATAAAACTGCATTTAAAATAAGCTCAAATAGACATTGCCTTCAGAAAGTATTCACACCCCTCGACTTTTGTCACGTTTTATTGTGTGACAGCCTGAATTTAAAATGGATTAAATTTAAATATTTTGTCACTGATCGACACAAAATACCACACAATGACAAGATAAAAACATGTTTTTGGAAATTTTCACAAATTAATGAAAATTGAAAAGCTGAAATGTCTTACATCAACAAGTATTCAATCCCTTTGCTGTGAAACTCCAAATTGAGCTCAGGTGCATCCGATTTCCTTTGCTCATACTTGAGACATCTCCACAACTTGATTGGAGTCCACCTGTGGCCAATTCAATTGATTGGACATTATTTAGAGAGAAACACACCTTTCAAAAAAGGTCCCACAGTTGACAGTGCATGTCACAGTAGAAACTCCACCATGAAGTCCAAGGGACTGTCCGTAGAACTCCGAGATAGAAATGTGAGGAGGCATAGATCTGGGGAAGGGTATAAAACAATTTCTAGAGAATTGAAAGTTCCCAAGAGCACAGTGAGCTCCATCATTAGGAAATGGAAACAATATGGAACAACTCAGAATCTTCCTAGAGCTGGCCGTCTGACCAAACTGAGCAAACGGGCAAGAAGGACCTTGGTTAGGGAGGTGACCAAGAACCCAAGGACTACTCTGACAGAACTAGAGTTCCTTGGCTGAGATGGGCGAACCTGCTGGAGGGACAACAGTCTCTGCAGCACTTAAAAAAGCGAGGCTTTATGGGAGGGTGGCCAGATGGAAACCACTCCTGAGAAAAAGGCACATGACTGCATGCCTAAAGTTAGCAAAAAGGCATGTGAAAGACACTGAGAGCATGAGTGGAGGCCGTACAAATTAAGTGTGAAGATACCTCTGCAGTGTCATTAACTCCTGAAGGAGAGACTGCACCATTTCAAATCAACAATGGAATTCTTCAGAGGTGAACTGCTTGCTCCATACTTGTTTACCATTGCTTTAGACTAACCCTAAGTCTTGAGATGCCGATCAAGCTGCCACAACCACGGCACATGTGGTAGACCCGTTGGCATCCTCCACTCACAAGGCTCCCTCGCTGAGAGAATCTGGTGAGCAGGATCAGCATCATCAAAACGAGCTATATGTTCATCCAGTCTCAGCTGATGATCACGGACAATACAGGTAACAAATATCATCCGAGTCTCTTTCATCAACCGCTCGTTGGACAAAAAGCCCGACCAGCGACAGCCAAGGATTCTCCGAAGAGATCTGGTACCGAAGGAGTTAAGTCTCCATCTCAGTTCCCTGGTCAGCGTCCAAGTCTCAGTTCCCTGGTCAGCGTGGAGCAAGACTGGGATCAAGGACCTAAAGACACAGACTTTTGTCCTCCTGCACAGGTACTGACAGTGCCACTCCCAATGATCCAGTGAATCCATGGCTCCCCAGGCCCGACCTAGACGTCTCTAGACCACTGGATCAAACATGCGGAGACATGAATATCACTACCAAGGTAAGTGAATCTCTCCATGACCTCAACATCTTCACCAAAAACAGGTACAGAAAAGGTAACAGGATCCATGATGTCATTGAAAGCCTGGATCTTAGTTTGACCCAGGATACCTGTAATCCCAGTGGCTCTGACTCCTCATTTAGTACCTCGAGGACCCCCATAAGGATATCCAGTGTCCACACAAAGATGACTGCATCATCAACGAAATCAAGGTCAGAGATGTTGATATTCCCAAATAATGCACAGCAGCTTGATCTCTGACATCCTCCCCATAATCCAGTCCTTAAAAGGGCTCAAAACTGTGGGGACCAGTACACACCCCTAAAGAACTGCAGTAACAACTGGCCATAACTCAGAGATGGAACCACCACACCTCACAGCACTCTCAGTACCAGCGTATAATTCAGACATCAAATTGATAAGTTTTGGTGGCATCCCATGAAGACCGAGAATCCTCCAGATGGCATTCCGACTCACTGAATGAAATGCTTTGCAGAGATCAACATATGCTGCAAGCAGCCCCTGACAAAACTCTTGTCTCTGTTCGGTAAGGACCCGAAGGGCAAGGATAAGGTCAATTGTTGACCTCTTTGTTGTAAAGCCCGACTGCTCTGGGCGCTAGTACTCAGATGCTGGCAAACCCTGGCAAGAATTGTTTTGAGCAAAGACCTTACCCGGCCCTGAGAGCAACCTCACCCCACGGTAGCTGTTGCAATTTTAGCGATCACTCTTCCCTTTCCAGAGAGGTAAAACAAGCCCCCTCTTCCAGTCAGTTGGGATGATGCCTGTGTTCCATGCAGAGCACAGAACTGCATGCAGCGACACGAGTGCAGCATTTCCACCAGCCTTGAAAAGTTCAGCATGGATGTGACAGATCCCAAGAGCTTTACACCATTTCAACCGGTTCACCGCAGCCTGTTTCCACAAACTAAAGTGGACCGCAGTTGATTGGAGGGTCAGCAAAAGAGATAGTTACACCTCTGAAATCCAGCTCGACAGCTCATGGGTCAGCCTGGTATAACTGCTCAAAGTAATTGGCCCGGCGGTCCTTCACTACAGACTCCATTGTCAAGAGTCACCACCCTCCGCACTAACTGTAGTACACCGGGGAATGGGCTTGGAGGAATGCAAATCATGCAACCCTCTGTAAGTAGGACGAGAATCACTTGACCACACATGATGCTTTACCCCTTCGCAGATTCCTCGCAAATAGACCTCCTTGTCTGCCCTCAGCACATTTGCAGTTTTATGCCTCAGCTCCCTAACAGCTCAGCTCATGCCAATGCAAGGAGTGAATGGATGCACTTACATCTGTTCAAATGTTTTCCACCAATAAATCCACACATTGAACCAGAAGCTAGGACATCAGCACTGCGCAGAACCTCTGGTCCTCAAAAAGATAACCCAAAGAAGCAAAATATGTCATGAAAATATGGAATGTACCAAAGCAAGTGAACACATTGTTAAAGTGTGGAGATTCCTGGGCCTGAATTTGGAGGGCACGTTTTACAATGGCCAGGTCATAGGTAACGATGGCATACTTCTCCCAACATTCAGAGGGAACTTTTTGTGACCTAGTGAGTGTTTCCCTCGCAACATCCAATCTTGTTGGAGGAAATTTAATGTCTTCCATGGAATCAATCACTCACAGGGGCAGGTATTCATTGAACACCAAGGAATTCCAGGCACACCACATTAGAATATGTTTCTTGATGTGACAGCAAATCATCCAGATGAGGTTCATTTTCATCGCTCTCTCAAGTCTGGGGGTTGCGTCCTCTGTATAAATTTCATTGTTGAACTTCGACATTGAGGCTCTTCACTTATGTGGTATAATGTGTTGCTCTGGTGCTTCATACTGCCTCCATCTTTAAGAGGGTTTTTCCTGATAGTATACATCTTCAGATGAACATTCCCCCCATTGAAGTGGCCTGGTGAAATGTAGCGACGCTTTGATAGCAGATGCTGACAGTGTTGTGAAGGATATCTTTTGTTGACAAGGTTTCAGTTAACTAATCATAATTAACCCACGCCAAACCTGTTGACAGACCTGTCTGCCTCCCTGCAGGGCAGTACTTCAGCAAAAACTCCGCAGAACAAATTATGTAGCACATGTCTGGAGAAATGCCAGCGAAGCTCATCCAAGTGGATTTGGACAAGACGGACATGGCTGGGAAATCGGCAGGATTGGATTCATCATGCCATGGTATGAGGGCCCTCGAGCACCAACTAACATCGTTGTCCAAGACTCTGATTATGATGATGACTTGGGTGAGGAGGAAGATGAAATACAAGGGTAAAGTATTTCTTCAGACGAAGAGGAAGGAACCGATGAGCAGTAGCCAGTTAACACTCATCACAAACCATGAGATGAGGTGAACATTTCATTTTACATCATTTACCATTGGTTTTGGCAAACACAATGCCATAGCTGTTTTTATTCGTTTGAATAATTAATCCAAACAAGGGATATGTTTTAGATATTAATTTCAAACAAAGAGGGTGTGACACAGCTAACGATGACGTTTCATATGGCATTGGAAGGAACTCAGGTGTACACTTAGGCCGACAAATAGGGGGAGCCATCTTGTGACAAATTTCGGGGCTAAGTAGGGTCAGTATCACAATAAGGTACAGTTTTGGGAGCGACCACACGGTCCACATAGGTTAACATCCTTCCAAATCGACCTATAAAACTACCCAGACGTCTGCTGTTTGTAAAACATGTCTTGTTATCAGAGTCCAGTCACGTTTACATGTTGAACATCGTGAAACAGCTGCGGCATCACTGAATATCAAGCTGTGTGCATGTCCAGTGACCTTTTGACCTCTGGTGACCTACATAAGTATCAAATTTACATCATGATTATCTATACTAAAAGAAGGCTGTGTGTGTGTCAGTGTGTGTGTCTCCCCCATAACTCCAAAACCATGGAACCTTGCTGCCTGAAACTTTGCATGCACACGAGGAAAACTCCAAGGAAGTGCTGGAGTGAAAATTGGGTGTTTGGGTTAATTAAACCCCCCTTTTGAAGATAATTAACGGACTTATTTAATTATATACTTCATCAGGCGATCCTCGGCCCCTTGCTCTCTGGGTCTTAAGGCGTTTCCTGGGTAACCTCACCGGGGTCTGAAGCCGCCATGTTTTTTTGACCTGCTCAACCGACATGTTGTGTTCTGGGCCCTGATAGATTTTTAAATTTAATTTGGCTAATTTCCCACTTGAATTCCTCTTTCAAAGAACTGTTTTAAGGTAAATCTTTGCGTTTATCGTCTTTATGTATTTCATTCATGTATACGTTTATAAACTGAATTACCATAAGGCCACTTAAAAAAAAATTTACTTGTTTAGCATCCTTTTCTTCCAATTTTTCAAGGCAGGGAGGGAGTTATTTTTTTTTTTTAAATGAATGGAGTGGCGGCGTGCCTGGAGGACAAAGACATCTATGGTATTCATGGTCAGAAGGCAAGTTAGGAAGGTACAGAAGACCAGAGAAACTTTCAAGCTTCAAATTGAAGAAGAAAACATGAAAATTGCTGTTTAAATCTTTGTTCAAGTGAAAGTTAAACTTGTACACATGTATTTAAAGTGATAAATGATATTAAAAACATAAAGAGTTAACATATAAACAGAGCTTTTTCTTGTTGTTCCTAGCCCCATGGATTTGGTACATGACTGACCACTGAAATACGAGTGGATCTGTCTGTGAAACCTGAAAGCACTATTAAATGTCGTAGGAAATCATGTACACACAGTGGCATCATTATATTTACTACAGGGTGTTTCATTAAAAAAAAATGACCCCATAGTGGTCCTGGAAATGACAGGTACGTGAATGACAGGCATTCTCGGAGCACGATGAGGACATTCTCCTTCCAATACCCTGGAGTACACATGTACATGTACATTGAGTGAAATTTAATAGTTCTGAGAAGTCCAAGTGAACAAATTAAATTTTGTCACCAGTCATCGTATGCATTTCGAAGTGACACTGCTGGGACTCAGGACCAATTTTACTGCAGATGTACATGCACATGCAGATAAAGAAACCAACATCTGGCTGAAAAGTTGACACAGTAGTCATCTCATGCAGTAGTGGTAGTACTTCAGTCTTTAGCGGTGAATTTCTTGCCACGTCTATGGACCTTTTCCTTTGGCCTACTGTCCTGACAGAAAGGATAGAAACCTTCTACTGTCACAAGATTTTCAACAGCACCACAATGGACGCATATGTCCTCATACCCAGCAGAATAATAGGTTAATTATATTTGTGATCCGCAGTCAAGATTGGCCCGCACATGAATGTTCTTCAGAAGTGAATCGTCCTCTTCGCCAGCCTCGATATTCCTAAACACACTTACACAACTGGAAAGGATCGTCTCCATCTCAACTTCAAGTTCATCCTTCATCTTCTTGGTCAGTCTATTGGAGGCATGGAGGCACCTCCACTTATCGCACTCGTCACACTGAATGACAGTTCCAACGTTCTTTGCTGTGTGGGCAGTAGGATTGAAAGGGCAACCATGCCCTTTCGGCACATCTCGGCTTTTCATAGAAGGGCGGTGATCTTCTGCAGTGGCAACCTTGAAAGAAAAGGTTAAATTAAATGACTACCTCAATGAAGTGCATAGAGCCATACTAGGCTGGACACATTTTTATGGTTTTGAGAAAATGGCAAAAAATATTGTTTGGTTGAATGCTAAAAACTATGTATCTATTAGCAACCGGAAAACAAATGGCATCGATGGTACGCATTTGTCCGATAGAGGGGCCATCGACGGGATGTTCGTCGGTGGGTTTAAAAGCACAAACATGATTCTACACTGTTTTTAGGTGGGAAAACGTTGTTTTGAGGGATTTTACACTTTAAGGGTTTTTAAAAAATCAAAAAAAATCCAGGTCGGAGACATTTCTCCAGTCGGGCAGGGACGCTAAACAAGCAAATTTATTTTATGTGGCTTAATGGAAGTTTCTCTGTCTCTGTCTGTCTCTGTGTGTCTCTGTGTCTCTGTCTCTCTGTCTCTGTCTCTGTCTCTGTCTCTCACACACACCTCTCCCTCCCACAGTGAATAGCAACATTTGGTAAGGTGTCACTCTCCGCACCTCCCCCTGAACTCCCCGTCTCCATCCTCTCTACCTCCCCTTCCCCCTCACCCCCACCTGTCTCCTCTCAACCCTACACCTGCCTCCTCTTTCTCCCTCCCTCCTTCTCCCCCCCACCCCCACCCACGTCAGGTTGTATTTGCTCATTCTAAATAAAAGATTATGTTAGTACTTATAGCAAACGCAGTGAGCTTCATACTTAACGCGTGCACATGAGAGAATAGGAAACAACAACACAATACCATGGCAATTTGGAATCCGTGTCGTTGGCTATGACCCTTTTGCCTCCGTTTTTTTTGTTTCTGGTTATTTTTTGTTTTCCGGTTTTTGTCATGGGGAATGATGCATGTCGGGAGATAAAGGCATCGTCGGAGACATGAAAGACCCAAATAATATCAGACATGGTGTATATTTCCTCCACTGATTTTAATAAAGATATCTCCCGCATCATCAAAAAATAATTTTTAATCGTGATTTACGTTATTTTATCGCTGATCCCGAATCCAGGCCGAAGTAACCGGAAATTGCGTGTACAGTTGTGAACAAGTTATAGGTAAAGTCAGAAGCGAATGTAAGAAGAATACTACGTTCGCTTCTAGTATTTTTTTTTTTTTAGATGAGATCCTGTTCTCGGCGGTGTAGTAGTTGTTGTGAAGGTAATGTTGAGGTAATATTAATTTTTTTAGATGAGATCCTGTTCTTGGCGGTGTAGTAGTTGTTGTGAAGGTAATGTTGAGGTAATATTAATTTTTTTAGATGAGATCCTGTTCTAGGCCGTGTAGTCGTTGTGAAGGTAATGTTGAGGTAATATATATTTTTTTAGATGAGATCCTGTTCTCGGCGGTGTAGTTGTTGTTGTGAAGGTAATGTTGAGGTAATATTAATTTTTTTAGATGAGATCCTGTTCTCGGCGGTGTCGTTGTTGTGAAGGTAATGTTGAGGTAATATTAATTTTTTTAGATGAGATCCTGTTCTAGGCGGTGTAGTTGTCGTTGTGAAGGTAATGTTGAGGATTTTTTTTTTTTTTAGATGAGATCCTGTTCTAGGCGTTGTAGTTGTTGTTGTGAATGTAATGTTGAGGTAATATTAATTTTTTTAGATGAGATCCTGTTCTAGGCCGTGTAGTCGTTGTGAAGGTAATGTTGAGGTAATATATATATTTTTTAGATGAGATCCTGTTCTCGGCGGTGTAGTTGTTGTGAAGGTAATGTTGAGGTAATATTAATTTTTTTAGATGAGATCCTGTTCTAGGCCGTGTAGTCGTTGTGAAGGTAATGTTGAGGTAATATATATTTTTTAGATGAGATCCTGTTCTCGGCGGTGTAGTTGTTGTGAAGGTAATGTTGAGGTAATATTAATTTTTTTAGATGAGATCCTGTTCTTGGCGGTGTCGTTGTTGTTGTGAAGGCAATGTTGAGGTAATATTAATTTTTTTAGATGAAATCTTGTTCTAGGCGGTGTAGTTGTTGTTGTGAAGTTAATGTTGAGGTAATATTAATTTTTTTAGATGAGATCCTGTTCTTGGCGGTGTAGTTGTTGCTGTGAAGGTAATGTTGAGGTAATATTAATTTTTTTGATGAGATCCTGTTCTTGGCGGTGTCGTTGTTGTTGTGAAGGTAATGTTGAGGTAATATTAATTTTTTTAGATGAGATCCTGTTCTTGGCGGTGTCGTTGTTGTTGTGAAGGTAATGTTGAGGTAATATTAATTTTTTTAGATGAGATCCTGTTCTAGGCCGTGTCGTCGTTGTGAAGGTAATGTTGAGGTAATATATATATTTTTAGATGAGATCCTGTTCTAGGCGGTGTAGTTGATGTTGTGAAGGTAATGTTGAGGTAATATGAATTTTTTTAGATGAGATCCCGTTCTAGGTGGTGTAGTTGTTGCTGTGAAGGTAATGTTGAGGTAATATTAATTTTTTTGATGAGATCCTGTTCTTGGCGGTGTCGTTGTTGTTGTGAAGGTAATGTTGAGGTAATATTAATTTTTTTAGATGAGATCCTGTTCTCGGCAGTGTAGTTGTTGTTGTGAAGGTTATGTTGAGGTAATATATATTTTTTTAGATGAGATCCTGTTCTAGGCGGTGTAGTTGTTGTTGTGAAGGTAATGTTGAGGTAATATTAATTTTTTTGATGAGATCCTGTTCTCGGCAGTGTAGTTGTTGTTGTGAAGGTAATGTTGAGGTAATATTAATTTCCTTCATAGCAAAAGGACTGTTTAATTTGATATATTTAAGAAGCGAATGTAACAAGAATTATACGTTCGCTTCTCGGCTTTGCCTGTTCCATATTATTTTGGTATACAGATGTTTGTTTTATCCCCAAGATTTCCGGAGATATTCGAATTTGTATTTGTTGTACCCCATTATTTTGAGGAAAATGGAACTGTCGCACTTTTAACAAAAGGGGTTAATAACACGCACACCCACCACTTGGCACCTTAAGAGTTCCAGTTCTGAATGTCCTATGGTGGAACCTTTTCAGAAATTTCCATCAAACATCTGGTCATTTCCAGGAAATAAAAGTCCCTGGCTCTTGGACTATTAGTTGTGTCCCTGTGCTGTGTCGAAAAATCCAAACACGAAATGGGCTCGACTCAGCCTCGTCCCCCAAATCGGGCTCGACTCAGCCTTGTCCCCCAAATCGGGCACGACTCGGCCTTGTCCCCAAATCGGGCTCGACTCGGCCTTGTCCCCCAAATCGGGCACGACTCAGCCTTGTCCCCAAATCGGGCTCGACTCGGCCTTGTCCCCCAAATCGGGCACGACTCGGCCTTGTCCCCAAATCGAGCTCGACTCGGCCTTGTGCCCCAAATCGGGCTCGACTCGGCCTTGTGCCCCAAATCGGGCTCGACTCGGCCTTGTCCCCCAAATCGGGCTCGACTCGGCCTTGTCCCCAAATCTGGCTCGACTCGGCCTTGTCCCCAAATCGGGCTCGACTCGGCCTTGTCCCCAAATCGGCTCGACTCGGCCTTGTCCCCCAAATCGGGCTCGACTCGGCCTTGTCCCCAAATCTGGCTCGACTCGGCCTTGTCCCCAAATCGGGCTCGACTCGGCCTTGTCCCCAAATCGGCTCGACTCGGCCTTGTCCCCCAAATCGGGCACGACTCGGCCTTGTCCCCAAATCGAGCTCGACTCGGCCTTGTCCCCCAAATCGGGCTCGACTCGGCCTTGTCCCCAAATCTGGCTCGACTCGGCCTTGTCCCCCAAATCGGGCTCGACTCGGCCTTGTCCCCAAATCTGGCTCGACTCGGCCTTGTCCCCAAATCGGGCTCGACTCGGCCTTGTCCCCAAATCGGCTCGACTCGGCCTTGTCCCCCAAATCGGGCTCGACTCGGCCTTGTCCCCCAAATCGGGCTCGACTCGGCCTTGTCCCCAAATCGGGCTCGACTCGGCCTTGTCCCCCAAATCGGGCTCGACTCGGCCTTGTCCCCAAATCGGGCTCTAATCGGCCTTGTCCCCAAATCTGACTGGATCAGACGATTGGACGGACACATGGTGTCGCCTCGATAAGCGCACACGTTGAAATGGATTCTTCATTCATAAGATAAACGGAACAAAGTTTTAGTTTCAAACATAATTGTGAAAGTTGTGAAGTTACTATAGTATTTGCTGTAACTCTATAAATATGATCCACACTTTCGTTAATTGTTCAGTGCAAAAGCCACGGCGACGTTGTTCGTTCCTGTCGCGTCAATCCAAAGATAAATTGTTGAATGTGTATAAGGTTTAAATGAAGGTGTAATTTTTAACCTGTTTTGAACATGTTCGATATATTGAAGTAAAATTAACCCAAAGGAAAGGCAGGAAGAAAACGCAGAGTCCAACCACCAAATGGAGACTTAAGAAGAAGAAGAAGAAGACGAAGACGCCAACATAATATTGTCCAGGCGCGCGTGCTGTCGGGCAGGTAAGCGGAATTCGGAATCGTCACAAATTTAATTGACCAAGGGGTTCGGCATGGTCACAAGCTCAGTCGGTCCGTGTTGTGTAAATGGTATTTAATATGGTTTCGTGTGTACCGTGAGGTAACCGCGAGGTAAGCGTAGGGGTAATCGTGTGGAAACCGTGAGGTAACCGTGAAAGCATAATATACGTGATGTGCTGGCAGGCAGGGGAAAGAGCGGTCGCTCTCATTCACTCTCATGATTACCCCGCGGTTACCCCACGCTTACCTCGCGGTTACCCCACGCTTACCTCACGATTACCTCGCGGTTACCCCACGCTTACCTCACGATTACCTCGCGGTTACCCCACGCTTACCTCACGATTACCTCGCGGTTACCCCACGCTTACCTCACGATTACCTCGCGGTTACCCCACGCTTACCTCACGATTACCTCGCGGTTTCCACACGATTACCTCGCGGTTTCCACACGATTACCTCGCGGTTTCCACACGATTACCTCACGGTTACCTCACGATTACCTCGCGGTTTCCACACGATTACCCCACGCTTACCTCATTGTTACCTCGCGGTTTCCTCACGGTTTCCTCACGCTTACCTCACGGTTAGCTCACGGTTTCCTCACGGTTACCTCACGCTTACCCCACGGTTACCTCACGCTTATCCCACGGTTTCCTCACGCTTACCTCATGGTTACCTCACGCTTACCCCACGGTTACCTCACGGTTTCCTCACGCTTACCTCATGGTTACCCCACGCTTACCCCACGCTTACCTCATGGTTACCTCACGCTGACCCCACACTTACCTCATAGTTACCTCATGGTTACCTTACGCTCACCTCGCGGTTACCTCACGCTTACCTCACGCAGTTAATTTTTGATGTGAGGTTTTGATTTGTGATTTTTCACGGGATGTTTAATTTCGGGTTAAATAGCAGACTTGGTGGTGTGATTGTTCGAGCGTCCTCACCGAGTCTGGGAGGTTGCTGGTTCAAACTCCGTTCGAGTCGTACCAAATAATTTTATTATGGTTCCATCAGCTTCGTTGCTTGACGATCAGCATTTTACAGAATAGAGTACGGATAAACAACGTTGGGAAGGCAATGGCAAACCACCCAGTGTAATCCTTGCCAAGAAGCTGCTTCGTTGAGCAGTACTGACGCTCTGTAAAGAGTATGTTCCATGAAAATATGAAAATGGGTTCAGGGCGAACAATATATGACCTATTTTACTGTTTAAAATCCATTTTCTCAAGGGATTTCTATTAAAATGCTTACGTTTTGCTAAATATACGACATCACCTGAGCAAGACACCGACCTTTTCAAGGAGTTTATAGATTACTTCATCAGGGGTTCGCCGTGTTACGGAACACATATGTGGTGGATGTTTTGGGCCAAGGGTTTTTCGGCCAACCGTTGGTGTCGCACAAAGCTTGTGTAATTTGACGGCAGGGCGTTTCCACAGAACGGAAGGGGATGGGGTGGGGGGGTCTATAATTGGTGGAAGGGGTGGGGGGGTCTATAATTGGTGGAAGGGGTGGGGGGGTCTATAATTGGTGGAAGGGGGTGGGGGTCTATAATTGGTGAAAGGTGTATTGTGTAAGATCTGTATGACCTTGGTGACCAGCTTTCATGAAAACACAAAAGGGACTCCCATGCAGGTGTCAAGGGGGCTGCCGTCTGTTCACATGCGGGGTGATGGGGCGGTGCTTCTTCAGGTGAGGGGGAACAGTCTCGTGAAGCTCTGACGTTTTAATGTTTTGTTTTTTTTTCATATGCCTGAGATGGATTCTGGAGCATGCTAAGATTGCACCGTACATGAACTTGCCAGCTGCGTCGTGGTAATTGGTAGCATGACCAAAATAATTCAAACTACTGAGAATGCGGGACAAATGGCATCCCGGAAGCTATGAGATAGGGGTACAAAGGTGTGTGCATGGAAACTATCCTGTAAAATACAGGATGCCTGTTCACAGTGAAGACTACCCTTGACTGTGACCAAATGAGTTAACCAGCATAGATTATACCAGCTGCGTTGTATGTGAAGAATGTAATACGCCACACATCCCCCTGATATGAGGAGAGGAAGACACCGTTAGCCATTTTAAAAAAAGCCACAATGAGAGATTTTGCAGCAGACTTGGATCCAATGCAATCACCTGGTTCAGTTACTCACAGATTTCCATGAAAGCAGATTCTACTTCGGAGGAGCTAAAGTTTGTGCAAACAGTACGATGACACACAATCAAAATGGTAATTCGGAAATTTTGCATTTGAAGACCAATCCTGTAACTTGTGCTTTTTTTTTTCTTTTTTTTTGTGATCATGGCAAAATAAGTGTTGCTTAACAAGTGCTTAAGTGGTTTGCAATGAAAGAGCAGATGTGGAAAAAGTTTTGTTATAATTACCCTCGCCGGAGGAGAGGGTATTGCATTTGGGTTTGTCCGTTTGGCTGGCTGTCTATCCATTTGTCCACACAGAACGTGAATGTGGTTTTTCTCTTCAAGCACTTATCGGATTGACATGAAATTTTCACCATAGGAGCAACTCATGTGGAATATATGATTGATAATTATGATGTCATCGGTCATGTGGTGTACCAGCCATGTTGCAAAAACGGAAAAACTTTGGACCTCTTTATCTCTGAAACCGCACCAAGGAGAAACTTGAAACATGGCAAATACTCCACATGGGGAATAAGTAGCATTTTGTGTGATGTCATAATTGCATACATAGAACGTGTAGACGCGTGCAAAATTGTTCCAAGTCACTTTCTCGCAGCGAGACGAACGTACGTCAGGCAATTCGTGAACGGTATTCAACACCAAGGCTTTGAAACCCCATGCAGCTGCTTCGTGCGTCGATCATCCTCACCGAGCTGCTATTTGACAAATATGAGGTTCGGGGTCCGTTCCACACGACCAACCAAGAGTTGATGGCCAACGTCTTGCTTCACAATGCTCGCCAATTAGTCTCAGCACAAATACAAGAATTGTGCCGTCTTCTTCATGCGTCGAAGGAAAGCCAGCCGTAAAGCCCTGTTCTTACAGGCCATCTCCTCATTACATTCTCTCTCGACCGCTTGCGACCCTCAATCCGCACTCAACCGTTCCTCTTCCAAACTGTGTTGTGTGTATGCTCAACCGATCTCTCAACTCAACCGATTGACTGATGTCTCCGAACCACCATTTCTTCTCCAGGACGTGGCTTGCACGCACTCCTCTTCCTCCTATTCGCGTCACACGCATCAATCATCAGCCTCGGGGGCTTGACTTTGCCCACCATCACCCTTGGAGGCGGGGCTTCTGCCTGCTTGGCACGTTTGGCTCGCTTGTAAATTAAAAAACGTAGGAATAGGTTACATGGGGGCAATCACATACTGGGGAAACTTATTCTTAATCCCCATCTAATTTACACCGCACCACCCCATGTGGTGACAAGTAAGACTTACTCTCACAGTTTCCCGACTTAATTTCATTGAGATATCTCCTACACGTCCACGGACCAAACAACTCTATTCAATCCTAACTTTCCTTTTAAATTCCTCCATCTACCCCCACAACCGTAGCAATATTCTAGTCTTGGATCTTTAATTAATTTTCTGAAATTTGTAGAATTTGTTTTTCACTTGGAAGTTGTGGGTTACGATGTGTAAATAAAGGTGGAAAAAGTCTGATTTAATGCAATTTAATTCCAGGCTATTGGGTAACAAAAGGTGAAAATTTTGAAAGGGGGTGTAGACTTTCTGTAGGCACTGTATTTATGTCCCTATCCTTACCCTATCTGTATCTGTATGACGTACCCATATCCCTATCCCTATCTGACCTGTATCCATATCCCCTTTCTGACACGTATCCGCATGACGTATTGATATCCCTATCCCAATGTGACCCGTATCTGTATGACGTATCGATAGCCCTATCCCTATCTGACCCATATCCGCATAAAGTATCTATATCCGTTTCTGCATGACATATGTATCTCCTGATCCTTATCTTAACCATATCCACATGACATATCTATATCCCTATCCCTATCCATATCTGTGTATATGGGAATGCAGCGTGTGTGCAAGTGCGCTTGTGTGTATTCACATCCAACCAATATTTGTGTTGATTTCTACTCGACATTCTTGCAGTAAATAGGCGAGAGCAGACCGAGTCTCAGCCAACTTTTCTTCGCTTCCCAATGTACTTCCTTAGTATCCCACAAGGAATGATTAGATTCCATGTAACATAATCATATGTGAACTACCATTTGGAAAGAATGAAAAATAAAATTTCTTGTTATCCACAGATGTCGGTTTATCTCATAATCGAGCTGTCCTGCTGGAGGAGGTTCAGCACGGAATGACCGATGGCACCAGGCAGCTGAACAATCACCGAGAGCTCGAGATTGTACATGAAGATGATCAGGGTCAGGCCTGTGTTGGAGGGTACTGGGATGATGGGTCTATCGATGGGCAACATGACCTGAGCCACAAACTTTGGAAATCTGGAGAAGATGGTGCCATGGAGGCAAATTCCACCCAGCAATATGCTGTTTCTAAGGAGCAACCATTTAAGGTAACTAAATTTTAATGACAAACAATTCATGGTGTTCATGCTTTATTAAATGGCTTCCTTGAGAGGCTTTGTGTGCCCACTTGAGCAAAGCTTCTTTGTTATGGGGAAGAGGATAGTCAAGCCAATGAGCCAGATCGTTGTCATGTGCCAGACTAAGAGTCCATACATCCATTCATTGGGACCACACTCTGTGCAGAGCATTGGTGCTGCCTTAGCAGTCTTCTTAGCTATTAGGCACAATCCTGGACGGGTCGCCACTCTGACGCAGGATACCAGCAAGCTGGTACTCATTTTGCCGACCTCTGAAGGATGACAGGCAGTCAACCCAACCTGGTATTAATTAAACAGATGAGGGGGATTTGAACTCAAGATCCTACGATCCCAAACCCACCACTCCAACCATTAAGCCAACACCACGCATATATTTAGAGTGAAGTTGCGTATAATGGATTGTGCTGTTATCAATTCGTTGTACTGTACTGTATCTTGTTGGATCAAATTTTCCAACCTGCAAGGATTTAACTCTCAGCACTGGGACCAATAAACATTCATATTATCCACAGCTAAAAAGGTATTTGCTTGTCATGCCACTAAAAGTTTACAATTTTGTTTTTAGGCCTCTGAAAATTTATTGAGGGTTGATTTATTCTCCAATCTCTTATGGTCATTACAGCTATCTTTTTTTAAAAGGTCATATGTTGTGTGCATTGTGCTGTACTATTATTTTGGGATGCGGTGTCAATTGCAGTGTCAACTGTTGATGAGATGAGCAGAATCCCGCAGCTGCTTTATCCTTGTTATGGATAGAATACATCCTTAAGCGTGTACAAGTCACACTTTGTACTATGACAGAACACTTAATGAAACATAAGCAAGTAGAGCTATGCACTGTGCTGTTTGTCACCATGAAAAAGATGTTATTTGTATTGTATCTCATCTTTACACGTGCATATTCTTTTTGATCCGGGTATCACATCATGTGATTATGTCATGAAGCTTTCCCAGAAAAGTGGAGACTTATAGCAGCAAAGGGGGGGACCAACTCCAACATTGCATTCCAAAATCGTGGGCAGTAATATGAATGAGCAGGTGTCCACATACTTTTGGCCATGCAGTTTATATACTCTAAATATATATGAAAACGAAGACCCACCTACATCTCTCGTCTGTGATTGGAGGGAATAACCAATCGGCTCTCACCTCATCAATGAAACCCAGGTGGCTAAACTAGCATTAAACTCAGGTGGCTAATGTTCCTGGCTGCAAACCTGACTGGTGATCACCAGGGCAGAGACAATGTGCTCGCGTGGCAGGCGACACGTTGCTGACAGGTCGTGCAGCAAGTGCTGCGATGGGACTCGATCTGTGACGTGCCACAGCTCCCAGGTAAACCAGTGTCATGGTCGGGTGTTGGCGACTAAACCATCTCCACCATCAGGTTTCTTGGTGAGGAGTTTGCACGATATGGACACCCAGCAGGATTAATAACTAACCTTGTCAAAGGGTGGAGGAGCTCTTTGTGAGCCAACGGCCATCCATATCTAGTGCCCAACTGTGTCTGTAGACGTCGTCCTGAATTTGTTTACTTTTTTTTTTCTTTCAGAAGTTGGTGGCAGGATTTGCACTCCAGCTACCGTAAAACCCTACATTCCATAAAACACAAAAACGCAAAGACAATTGAAACCCCACTCCGTGGGAGTACCTGCTGTGCCTTCCACAGGGAAGCTCACCGAATGATGGGATTGGGGCAAAGCCTTCGGGGCCCTCACTTTTTGATAGGAGGAAAACCATGGGGTAATCTTCCCGGGTCAGATTGCGGTCGTGTGTGTCAGGGTGATGCTGAGGTGTCGTCCACCAGACGGCGTTCTCCTTGGGTTAACCTTAGACGGTCCCTTTGGGTGGGTGCCTGAAATGTCATCCAAATAGAGGATGATCACCTGTCTCTGTTATCATCTGATCTCACGCGTTTTAATATTGGTATTGCAGCACTCTTTGAGGTTCGGAGACCGGAAAGTAGCGAGATAATGGTGGGTGGTTACACCTACTCTTGGTTTGGTCGCTCTCATGGTTGCCTTGCCCAAGGAGTTGCTGCAGCCTTGTCAAATAAGCTGACTCCATGAGGTAACACCGGTCAACAAGCGTATTATGAGAATAAGGATTTGTCACTCCTTGGGTGTCATTTCCCTGGTCTCTGTACTTGCTCTGACTTAGGCGTGTGATCTCAACGTGAAGGACGCATTCTATGTCACGCTCAATTCTGTGGTTGATTATGCCCCAGGCAAGATGCACTTCTAGTTTTGGGGGATTTCAATGCATCAACTGGAACTGGTAGGGATGGTTATGAGACGTGTGTTAGTCCCCATGGGTCTGGAACTGTGCACCAGAATAGCACCAAGTTCCTTGACTTTGCAAGAAGTCATGGACTTCGGGTGGCTGTTTAATGGTTTCAGCACCCACAGGCTCATCGCTGGACTTGGTATTCCAACGCTGGCGGTGTGGCAAAGGAGATTGACCATGTGCTCGTTGATGGTCGCTCGAGGATGATCCAGAACTGCAGGGTCTACCAGAGTGTTCCTTTTCTCAATACTGACCACAGGCTTGTGGTAGCAACACTGAAGTTGCAGCTTAAATCTGGGAGAATGGTACCATCCCTGCCGAGGCTGGATGTTGACAAACTCAAGGATGAGAGGGCAGCTGAGGAGTTTGCGAACAGGTTGAGTGGGGATTTGGGCGGTCTGGGTGCTTTGGGGAATCCTGAAGAGTTTTGGAGTGCCTTCAAGACAACCATTCTTGATGTTGCCGGTGGATGTCATGGAACTCACCGGTGGGCGAAGAAGAAGCTTGTCTCTCAAGGAACACTGGATACCATTGACGTAAGTCGCAGGACCAGGTTTAATGGCAGAGCTGAGCTTTTCAGGGAATTGAGGTGTAAAACTGTACGTGCGCTGAGGGTGGACAAGGATGTCTATGTGCGAGGAATCTGTGAGGGGTAGGGTGGTTCACAATATAATGGTATGAGTAAAAGTTTTCCAAATTTTGCCAGATCTCATTTTGCCTTGTTCCTATTGACATTTTGAACATCTGTACCAAAAATTGAGCCAATAGGACACCAGTAAAGGGTGGCACACTTTTCCACAATTTTTATTGCTCAACCTAAGCTCTATGGACAGTTGCGGAACTTACTGAGTAATTGCTAACATCATGTCCCAAGCTCTTTGCTGTCACTATGAAGGATGCAGCAGCCTGACGATTGGATAGACTTTCTCTGTCCCATGTTGTTGTCAATGAAGCAACAAGTACTTCAGATGAGCCTCGCTTCTTTAATCCTGCATGTGAGATATGGCTGGGCTTGGCAGGCGTTGTCCTGTAAGCGAACTCTTCGTCTGAACCATCTTCAGAGGCTGTTGATGAATCTTGTCCAACTTCTTCCCTCAATCGAGATAGTGTGTGAGTACCTCGGATACACTTCTGTTTTGCCATTGTTTCTGCACTGTGTTCAGCTCTTGCGTTTCTCTCAGCTTCTCTTGCCCTATTTCTCTTATCCTTCCCTTGCTGAACCTTGTCTACACATCCAAAAGAGCATGACATCCGGTCTTCTCTTTGGCGCCTTAGAAATTCTTTGTCTTCTTCGGGGATCTTCAGGTCGAATATGTTTGCTGCAGCAATATCGAAGAGGTCCTGAAGATCCCCTAGCCAAGTTTCACAACGTAAAAGAGCTCCATCCGTCTCTCTGTTTTTCTCTTTTATTAGTTTCTTGTACTCCGCAAACAGCTTCTTGATCTTTTTTCGAAGATTGGCATCCGTCATTGTCGGTAAACTGGCTCTCTCCCATATCTTCTTTACTTCATCCATTGTTGCTGTTGTGGCCTTTGATAATGCCTTCCCCTCTTCAATATGATAGAGGAGGTGGAGTAGCACTTGCTACTTTGAGGGAAGACGAGCTCCTAAAATGGAAGGTAGAAGAGGCTTCTCGAGCAAGTTACATTTCTTTATTGATGCCATTATTCCTGAAAATAGAAAAAAATGTCAACATTGTGAAAAAGTGTGCCATCCCTAAATGTGCAGCAATTGACTCCATTTTTGGTACAGATGTTTACAATGCCAATTGGAACAAGACAAAAAGCGATCTGGCAAAATTTTGTGAAAATAAATTTTGTGAAACACCCTAGTGAGGGGGTAGAGCATCACCTGTGGTGATCAAGTGATTCTCGTCCTGCTTACAGGGGAATTCACACATCACGTTCCTCCAAGCCCATCCCTCGGTGTATTGCAGTTAGAGCGGAGGGTGGTGGGCTCTTGACAGAGGAGTCCGAGGTAAAGGATTGCTGGGCTGGTAACTTTGAGCGGCTGTCTCAGGCTGCTCCACCAGGTGTCGAGTTGGATGTCAGGGGTGTTACTATCCCTATTGCTGACCCTGCACTCAACTGTGATCCACCTTCACTTGTGGAAACACAGGTTGCGGTGAACTGGTTGAAATGGGGTGAAGTTCTTGGGATATGTGGCATCCATTCTGACCTTCTCAAGGCTGGTGGAAATGCTGTACTCGTGTCGTTGCATGAAGTTCTGTGTTCTGCCTGGAACACAGGCATACCCAACTGACTGGAAGGAAGGGCCTTGACATCCCTCTGGAAAGGGAAGCGTGATTTCCAGGACTGCAACCGAGGGAGGATGCTGATCTCAGTGCCTGGCAAGGTCTTTGCTTGGATAATTCTTGATAGGGTTTGCCACCATATGCTTGAGCAGTCAGGCTTTACACCAAAGAGGTCAATGATTGAACGCATCCTTGCCCTTCAGCTCCTCACCAAACACAGATGAGAGTTTTGGCAGGGGCTGCTTGCAGCCTATGTTGACCTCCACAAAGCATTTGATTCAGTGAATTGGGATGCTCTCTGGGGAATTTTTTTGTCTTCAGGGGGTGCCACCAAAACGAATCAATCTGATTTCTGAACTACACTCTGGTACTCAGTGCTGTGAGATGTGGTGATACCATCTCTCACTTATTTCCAGTTATTACTGGAGTTCGTCGCGGTGTGTACTGGCCCCCACACTTTTCAGCACATTGTATGGACTGGATTATGGGGAGGATGTCGGAGAGAGCAAGCTGCGGTGCATTGTTTGGAAATGTCAAGATCTCAGACCTTGATTTCGCAGATTATGCAATCCTCTTCTCGGAGACTGGATATCCTTTTGGGAGCCTCGCGGTGTTGAATGAGGAGTTGGAGCTGCTGTGATTATGGGTTCCCAGAGTCAAAACCATGATCCAGGCTTTCAATACCATCTTGGATGCTGTTGTCTTGTGTTTGTGGTGTGTTTGTTGAGGTCATGGAGAGATTCACTTACCTTGGCAATGGTATTCAGGTCCTTGCTGGGTGTGAGCCAGAGGTCTGCAGACATCTGGGCCGGGCTTGGGGGAGTCATGGATTCATTGGATCATTTGGTGTGGCGCTCTCGGTACCTTTGCAGGATGATGAAAGTCCGAGTCATCAGGCCCTTGGTGCTTCCAGTCTTGCTCTATGTATGTGAGACTTGGACTCTGACCAGGGAACTGAAATGGAGACTTGATTCCTTTGGTACCAGGTCTCTTCGGAGAATCCTTGGGTATCGCTGGTCGGACTTTGTATCCAATGAGCGGTTCCTGAAAGAGACTCAAATGAGATTTGTTACCTGCATAGTCCGTGAGTATCAATTGCGGCTGTGTGGAGATGTGGCTCGTTTTCCTGACGCTGATCCTGCTCGCCAGATTCTCTCAGCGAGGAAGCTTCGTGAGTGAAGGAGGCCAATGGGCTGACCACGTGCTTCGTGGTTTAGTGGGTTGATCAGCATCTGAAGAAGACGGGGATGGGCCAGGCATCTGCCTGGGGGATGGCGAGACGGAGTCCCCTGGAGTACCGGTGGAAAGTGGACGCAACGATGCGCTGTTCCAGCGCATCCTCCCACACCTGATCTGACCTGACCTACCTCATCAAGTTTGGGGGTTTGATTCAGCATATACGTAAATATATATATATATATATATATATATATATATATATATATATATATATATATATATATTGTTGCGGTCTTCGCGCCCGCCGGCGTGCGAACGGCCACGTAACTCGAATCGCGGCACGTCGCCCACCGGACGGACAATCCAGTCGTGACCCTCTCGGACTAACGCCGGGAACCAGTCACGGGTGGACCTTTCGGTCTCACCGCGATCGAGCCAATCAGCCCCCGCGTGGGATAGGGTTGCTCGCCAAATTCGAACTACCTAAGTACCCACGCGGAGGGTAGACCGGGCGATCGCACCTCGCCGCAGGTCGACTTCGGACACGGGCCACTTAAGCGACGCGTTCCCGTACTATCAGAATAACCGAGCGGTGTTATCGTCGACCTCGACGGTTCGATTAATTATCGGGCGTATTCAGCCCACTACCAACCCTTTACGTGAAGCAAGATGGGGATTCAATGGAGGAAAGACGGCGAAGCGGGAGAACAGTTCAACAATAAAGCACATTTATTCTCGGCACACGGGAAGCACACAAATACAATTCCACCTAATGCACACAAAAAAGAAAACGCACTTCCATTTACACAAAAAGCAAATATAAAGTGAAAACACAGTGCAGAGCTAATACCGACTACCGAGCACACGGCAACACTTATACAATTCTACTTCACAGACGGCGCCGACAACACATACCCAAAACCAAGGAAAAGAAATCCCCAAGAATGGGGCAGGCCTGAGGCCGAGACCGGGTCGGGCCTACCCGTCTGGTGATGAGACGCGGAGCGCGATGGCCCGCAACCCGCGGGCCTCGTGGACAGTGCCTGGCAGGGGGGTGGGAACGGGGCCCCCTTGGTCGCACTATCTCAGCGCGGGGGGAAACAGGAGGGGGTTGCTGATGCTCGGGGTATAGAGGATCTTTATTATCCCTGGTGTGCGTCTCCACCTCGGCCAGGTCGCGCTGCCGGCCTCCCTCGGGCGTGCAGCTCCTGGCACCGACGCGAGCACCCCTGGTGTCCGACTCTCTTCAGCTTCTCCAGCCACTGCAGGCTTCGGGCTCCAGTCTTCCACTCTCGTCCCCTCCGTTCCGACTCCTTCTCGTTCTCGACTCCTTCTCGTTCTCGTTTGCGACTCTCCTCTGGTTCTCCTTCTCCTTCTCCTTCTCGTTCTCCTTCGTTCCGACTCCTTCTCGTTCTCGTTTGCGACTCTTTTCTGACTGACGAACACCGTCCTTTTATCCCCCCCGTAACTTCGCCTTTGACCCCCTCCCTTTGACCTTTCACCTCGCTCCCCATTGGCCCGAGAAAAAGTGGGCGTGAAGGCTTTTGATCCACAAATTTGCATATATCGATCGCCCTGGGGCGGAGCCAGTCGCCCCTCGCTCACCGATTGGACGGCAAAAAGTGGGCGTGTGTCGTTTTTGATCCGTTTTTGAAGCACAAAATCCGTGATTTTGTACACGCTGTTCAACGTGCGCCCTGCACGAGTCCAACACCGGTACCCACAGCGGGGCAAGAACGGTGGCGATGCTACGGTTGTGAGGTGTGCGTGAAGGTCGTGGCGGTTGTGGTGAAGCGGTGGTTGTGGTCGGTGGTTGATGTTGTGGTTGTGGTCATGGCGGTTGGTCCAAACTAAAGATAGTAAAGAAAACGGCTATCCTGAAGAGTCGCAGCTCGCTATAAATGACATGTATTCCCACTAGACAACGGGTTTGGGGCCTAACTACACATGCACTTACCGAGATACCTCACCTAAGGGACCTGAATGGTGGTTTGCGAATCTGGTAACCACAACACTACCCCCTTCCCTTTTTACAGACTCGTCCCGAGTCGTCAAATTTTCGTGTGCCATCATGTGTAGTTTTCCCCTAGTACATTTTACCTACGGATCCCTGAGTGCGACATTCATGGTATTCGTGTCCCCAAAATAAATAACCTGAGGGCTGCGTAACTATCTAAACAAACTCACTCACACGGACGACTTAAATAAAATTGCCGGCGCTAAGACATACATGCCGGGGGCACACTCATATTTACAGTACATCTTAACCTTAACTTACAAATTTTACACTAAACCATGGCCCAGGATCACTGAACTCTGCAAAAGAAAAGCAGTTAGCAGGGAGCCAGGCTGCCCACATGCAGTCTCTGGCTCAAACAATGCAGGTGACAGGGAACGTGGCTGGCTGCTCACACGCAGTCCAAGGCCTTCCCTTTTGAGCTGAACGCAGTGAACCACAACGGTGCTTGGGCTGCACAACGCAGTCTCCGTGCCAGCTCAAGTGGCACACGCAATGAGCACAACGAATGGATGCATGAGCGGTTTGAACTGAATGCAGTGAACCACAACGGTGCATGGGCTGCACAAACGCAGTCTCCGTGCCAGCTCAAGTGGCACACGCAATGAGCACAACGAATGGATGGATGAATGGATGGACGCAAACACGGTGCACGGGCCGCCACTGCAGGCCCGTGTTGTAGCTGCCAACAGGGCAGTTCTCGCAGCTTGCAAACTGCTGCCTTGCGGATCCTGGCGCACATGGAAATGAACAGGGGGGGGCAAAGCAAAAATTGAACGGGGCTGGTGAACGTGGGCAGTGTGCATGGCATGGCAAAGGTGAGCAGGCAAACACAGCCCGCAGAAGAAGGCCGCTGCAGGCAAACATAGCGGGCAGATGAACTGGCCGGCACAGGCCTTGCAGCACAGCAGCTGCAGACGAAGTGGCCGGCACAGGCCTTGCAGCAACACAACAGCTGCCGATCAAGTGGGCCGGCACAGGCCTTGAAGTAACACAGCCAGCAGATGAAGCTGGCCAGCCTTTGCCGTTCAGTGGAGGTTGGTGGAGGGAGTGCGGTGGTGCTGGCCACTTGGAAGGCGGGCTCGGACCTACCTACCTGTCTCCCTCCCAACCTATCGCCTTTGCCTGTCACTGTACATACCCACTCCCTTAATTTGTGAAAAACCAATTTAGCCCCCTTAATTTTTTTTTATTTTTTTTTATTTTTACTTCCCCACTATAAATCGTCCCCTAACCCCCTTTATCGTCCTTGTTCGGCTAACCTATTCTGTCACCTAGCCCACTCCCAACCCCTACGTTCCCTTCCCAGAGGGGAACAAGGGAGAGCTAATGTCCTGTGTCGAGGCCCAATTCAAGCCTCAGAATGGCCTCCCCAGAGTTCGGCGATCTATAACCAAAGTGGGTCCAGCGGCCCACAACGACAGCGAGGGGATGGATGGTGCGGAGGGGTACATCTCCTAATCTACCCTAACCATTTAACTGTTAAACTACCCCGGGGCTTTCAACAAGCGCCTCTCGCTTAAACTATTGGTTCTAACAACCCAGATTCCGTCGCCTGTGTTGGTGTCCTCACAATCTCGGGCCTCGCCCCAATTTTCTCTCCGTGCCCTCACACGGTCTCCTGGCTGGGACACGTGGCTCCCTTTGGCAGGCACGACCCTCTGCCGAATCTCCCGCTATGGCACCCCGGGCACTACACTGCCTCCGAGCCTACCAGCTCCCTAACACCGGGGAGTGCCCCCATGGCACCTCCTCCTGAAACGCACACGTGGCAGGCCGGCCTCCGGGCCCCTTTCCGAGGTCACCCGTGCCCACAACACTGCCCACGCGGCTAATGGCGCCCGGGCCCCCGCACCAAGCAGGCGCACCCGTGCCCACTACTCTATCCCGGCCCCCATGGGCCCATGGCCCTACCCGCGGCCGACTAGCCTGGTGCCCGGGGTACCCTCAGCGATACTCACCTTTCGCAGCCACGCTCCCAAGCCCGTCAACAGGGCTCCTGCACCCCTCCAAATGGGTCTCGAGCCTACTTTCCCACCAACAGCAAAACGACCTCCATTTTTCAATTTGACTAACCCAGCTAACTCACTCTACACTGACCCCGGGGTCCCTTGGGCGGGAGTCACTCCTCCCCCCAATCACTCATCGCACCATGCATTCCCCATTCACTCCACACACACAGACCCGCTGGCCTCACTCACTCACCAAGCACATGCTTCCAATTTACTCAACATGTCTTCACCTCATAACTCACCAACTCTTCAACACACACACCACTGAACTCTACCATTCTTCTAACTACATCCCCTAACTAACTCGTGCTCCCACGTCGTCCCTTAAACTACAGCACGTTCCTTTTAACCTACGTAGCTAAGCTACGTCCCCTCTACACATTCAAAGGCTGTCACTGTCTCCAAATAAATCATTTTATTTCCCAACCTAAATCTCGCTATCATCCCTCTAACTAATCCATTCCACGGACTCCATGAGGACTTACCCCTGCCCCATGAAGTCGGTCTAGCTAAGCTAACCCTTCCCCCTAACTAGTTTCCATCCTGTGCCCAGGTCAAGGGGGTCTTTCACCCCTTGCCCAGGAACCCTGTACACCCGAAAGTGAGGCTTGCTTTTTTTTTTTTTTTTTTCCCATGCGCAGCACCTGCGCGGCAACTCAGAGCTCGCGCACTTTACACCTGCCCGTGACGTCATGCAGCTGCACGTGTTCCTCGTCCCTCCTTGGACGCTACCATCCGGCAGAGATACCCCTCCTGCCGGATTCCAACCACACGTGCAGCCATGACGTCACCGTGCGCAAAAAAAAAAAACACAAGCCCCACGTCTCGAGGGGTTCCCCACACGAACACATGTGCTTTGCCCGTTGGAGCTTAACACACACGATCGCGTGGAGAACCCGTCCGGTCCAAATCCGTTTACCTGCCTAAACTTTGTCCGTCCGCGGGATCGGCAAATCCACCGCGTGCGTTTCCGGACCGGGACTTCACTCTCGCAAGCGAGCACGTGGCGGTCTCGTGCGTTGCACAGCACGAACCGCGTGCTCACTGCTGGGCGAACCCGGCACGGTCCTTGAAACAACTACAGCCGCTACTCGGCTTTCGTTCCTCTGTCGCCGTCGTCGCCATTCGACCCACGCACACCTGCGTGTTACGACGCACACAGTCCACTCCATCACATTCACACGGGGAGACGTGGCTGCGTGCTCCCGCATGCCAACCGACATCTCCCTCACATACCGCTCTCTCACACACACGGTCTCCCTTGCACAAACCATACCACTCACACGTGCCTCACTACTCACACAAACCATACTACTCACACACGCGGGGGCACTCAACTGCTGTGCCTCATCCACACTCCGTGCCTCACTCACACACGCGGGGGCACTCACCCGCGGTACCTCACTCATACACACGGCGACACTCAAACACGCGGTCTCTTCCACACACCGTGCCCCACCCACACACGGCGTGCTGGGAAGCACGTACTCCGGCACCATCGCCACCACACCACTCACACGTGGGGTCGCTTCCACACACGGTGCCGCACTCACACCTTGCACCACACACACAGGGACAACCACACTGGGGATTTGTGTCCCCACAAGGGTCTCCGGGGCCTCTACACCCCCCAAGCTCTCCGTGCACCCGTCCACAGCACTCGTCCCCTCAACCTCGCAAAGCACGACCGAACTCACCTGGTCGTGACTCGCCTCAAGGGGGCATACTCCCTCCCCTCGTTCCTGGAGGAGGTCATCCAGGTGCTCGCACCGGGTCCCAACACGCTCCGCGAGCTCAACCCCATTGTCCTCCACTACCTCCGTGTGTGCGTGCGCGTCACCCCGTCTTCATCGTGTAGTCTTCCCTCTATCGTTCCCATCTCCCGTGTCTCTGCCAACTCTTCACCCTTTACCTCCCTTGTCTCAACTATTATTTCTGTTGTCGTCACCTCGTGTCTCGTCTCACACGTTTTGGTCTCCCCATTTAATTTTTCCCTTTCGGTCATCGTCACGACCCTCTCCCAACACGTTCCACGAATTATTTTTTCACCCGCCTCCACCGCGGGCCTGTCAGCCGTTGCACCCCCACCCAGCTCGTTTGCTCCCACACGTGGAGTCGCCATTTTTATCTCCCGGTCACGGCCTTCATGCCCGCCTGCAGGCTTCGGCCCATGTTCTGCGTCTCACCCCGCAGCTTTTTCATTTCCTCCTTCATGTTTGTTTCCCATTCCGTTCATTTTTGTATCCATCTTTTCGTTTATTTGTTGTGTATTCGCATCCATCGTCGTTTTCACTTCATTCATTTCGTTTTTCATTTCATTTGTGTTTGCATCCATTTTTTCGTTCATTGCCGCCAGCATGGCGCATAGCTGGGCCATGTTGGATGCACTCAGCTGAGCCGTTTCGGCAAGGGTTGGGGAAGGGTCTTGGTGGAGAGGGGGGGGGGAGGTGTCATACACCGCGGCCGCTGCCGCACCCACCTCGGGCCCTGGGTTCAGTTGGGCGAGTCCGTGTTCCTGCACAATCAACATTTCCTGCTCGGGGATTCCATCCTGGACCATGGACTCTACATTATTACACATATACATTTCTAATACCCCCGGCTCCCCGTCGCGTTGAGACTCCATCTTGCTTCTCCTGAACGGTTAATTTCGTCCCTGGTAATTTAGACGGAGTCGGGGCTCGCGTCTCTCACCCCTGGACCGATTCCCGTAAATTTGGCCGGAGACAGGCGAGCCCGTGTTCCTGTTCTCCGCTACCACTGCCGCGAGGAGGGCGATGAATTTGTAGCGCACGCCCTGACACCAGTGTTGCGCACTTCGCGCCCGCCGGCGCGCGAACGGCCACCTAACTCGGACCGCGGCACGTCGCCCACCGGACGGACAATCCAGTCGTGACCCTCTCGGACTAACGCCGGGGAACCAGTCACGGGTGGACCTTTCGGTCTCACCGCGATCGAGCCAATCAGCCCCCGCGTGGGATAGGGTTGCTCGCCAGAATTCCCGAACTACCTAAGTACCCACGCGGAGGGTAGACCGGGCGATCGCACCTCGCCGCAGGTCGACTTCGGACACGGGCCACTAGCGACCCGGTGCCCGTACTATCAGAATAACCGAGCGGGGTTATCGTCGACCTCGACGGTTCGACTAATTATCGGGCGTATTCAGTCCACTACCAGCCCTTTACGTGAAGCAAGATGGGGATTCAATGGAGGAGAAGACGGAGCGAAGCGGGAGAACAGTTCAACAATAAAGCACATTTATTCTCGGCACACGGGAAGCACACAAATACAATTCCACCAAATGCACACAAAAAAAAGAAAACACACTTCCATTTACACAAAAAGCAAATATAAAAGTGAAAACACAGTGCAGAGCTAATACCGACTACCGAGCACACGGCAACACTTATACAATTCTACTTCACAGACGGCGCCGACAACACATACCCAAAACCAAGGAAAAGAAATCCCCCGAGAATGGGGCAGGCCTGAGGCCGAGACCGGGTCGGGCCTACCCGTCTGGTGATGAGACGCGGAGCGGCGATGGCCCCGCAACCCGCGGGCCTCGTGGACAGTGCCTGGCAGGGGGGTGGGAACGGGGCCCCCTTGGTCGCACTATCTCAGCGCGGGGGGAAACAGGAGGGGGTTGCTGATGCTCGGGGTATAGAGGATCTTTATTATCCCTGGTGTGCGTCTCCACCTCGGCCAGGTCGCGCTGCCGGCCTCCCTCGGGCGTGCAGCTCCTGGCACCGACGCGAGCACCCCTGGTGTCCGACTCTCTTCAGCTTCTCCAGCCACTGCAGGCTTCGGGCTCCAGTCTTCCACACTCGTCCCCTCCGTTCCGACTCCTTCTCGTTCTCGACTCCTTCTCGTTCTCGTTTGCGCACTCTCCTCTGGTTCTCCTTCTCCTTCTCCTTCTCGTTCTCCTTCGTTCCGACTCCTTCTCGTTCTCGTTTGCGACTCTTTTCTGACTGACGAACACCGTCCTTTTATCCCCCCCGTAACTTCGCCTTTGAGCCCCTCCCTTTGACCTTTCACCTCGCTCCCCATTGGCCCGAGAAAAAGTGGGCGTGAAGGCTTTTTGATCCACAAATTTGCATATATCGATCGCCCTGGGGGCGGGGCCACCCGCCCTCGCTCACCGATTGGACGGCAAAAAGTGGGCGTGTGTCGTTTTTGATCCGTTTTTGAAGCACAAAATCCGTGATTTTGTACACGCTGTTCAACGTGCGCCCTGCACGAGTCCAACACCGGTACCCACAGCGGGGCAAGAACGGTGGCGATGCTACGGTTGTGAGGTGTGCGTGAAGGTCGTGGCGGTTGTGGTGAAGCGGTGGTTGTGGTCGGTGGTTGATGTTGTGGTTGTGATCATGGCGGTTGGTCCAAAATAAAGATAGTAAAAGAAAAACGGCTATCCTGAAGAGTCGCAGCTCGCATAAATGACATGTATTCCCACTAGACAACGGGTTTGGGCCTAACTACACATGCACTTACCGAGATACCTCACCTAAGGGACCTGAATGGTGGTTTGCGAATCTGGTAACCACAACAATATATATATATATATATATATATATATATATATATATATATATATATATATATATATATATATGGATATGGATATACAGGGGTTTCCTTATTTTTTGTAGTAGGAGGCCACCATTAAAAAGTAGCAGGTTACCATCACCGCAAGCGAAGCGAGCGCAGCTGCATGGCCGGGGTCCAGGGCCCGCCTCGGGCTCTGGAAGCCGGAGGATCCTCGATGGCTAGAGATGCATTCTAGCATGATTTCTGACATGAAATAGTTCTCATATTATCATGCTGTTGGGGTGGAAAACTTCACAAAAACAGGTGGTTAGGCCTATACTGGATGTAGTTGCATTAACATACTGACTGACTGACTGACTGGTTGACTGAAATTCAGCTACACTGTATAGTTAGTTCAAGCAGCTTTTAAACAGGGTTCATTAATTTAAGGCCATGGTTTAGGGCACACCAAGGTGTCTGGAAGATGGAGTATCTAAGCACTTTAAAAGAGAGGCATTTTAGCAACATTTGGGCCATACCTTAGTTCTTAATAGGAAGATGATACTGCACATGGTGGAGTACAGTGAGCAATCTGAAGTAAGTGTGTTGCATGATAATAGTGTAGATGAACTAGCATTGATTAAGGAAACCATATTCCATTTCACTTCTGTGAGTGTTCAGGGTTTGCTGTTTGAATGCTGTGAGCACGAAGGATTAGATTATTACAATAATGTTGGGTAAAATGTGCAAACCAAACTATTAACACAGCAAATTCTGTATACATCAGGATCTAAAGTTTGATTGAAGTAATAGACTTATAGTGATATTATTTAATTCCAGTAATCAAGGAAGTGTGATATTTTTAATATCTATACAAAACATTCTCGGAGTTATACTCATCTTGCATTTCTGCTGTCAAACCAATGACAAACTCATATACCGGTAAACAATATTTCAATCAATCTTTAGTATTAAAATCAAGTCCTTTGGGAATCTGAGTCGCTATATATGTTTTATAGAAAGAAAAATTAATTCATAAATGAGATTTCACATTCAAAAAGTTTTAGATATTTTTGTGTTGCAAACATTCTACATCCTCAACTTTCAAAACAATGTTGTCCAAATTTCAGGATCAAAGTCACCATTAATTCACAATCTATTTTCAGTTGCAAACTTATCCAACATATTTATGATATTATTCTGGCAGGAATGAACAAATGTCATTATATATAATTGAATAATCAATGATTGAAAGTTAGTAAACTTAAAATGTATTTGGGTTGAAGAAATGTTCCCCAGCAAAGAACAAATTGTATATGTTCTGTGTAAATTCTTGAAGCTGATGTTTACAGTTCTGTTTAACAGTGTTTAACCTATAGTCATTTAGCAAATTAAGCAACACAATTGGAGTCACTGTCACTATCAGATGAAATGCCTTCTGCATTAAATTGTCTCACTGCTTTATTTTCAGTCAGAGGGGACAATTCTGATTCGACAGGCAAGTCATCAGTCAAGAGAATTTGGGGACATGCAAACGAAGTTGATGGTACACTAACAAGTCGTTGATATGGGAGCTTCCGTCGAGGTTTTTGGCTACGCCAGTCAAGTACACATTGTCGGATAAGGAGTTCGGCATCATTTGAGTCAACTGGAGGACCATTGATTGAGATTGTTAACAAGGCATCTAGCATGTCATTTTTTCATTGCTGACCTCATTCTTGACTTGATACGCTAAAGGGCGCTGGCTCCCCGTTCTGGCCATGCATTGGAAACTGGCAGAGACATACAAATTTCTGCAAGCTCTACCAGTTTGGGGTAAAAGTGCTTGTACTCCTGTTTCTTAGATAAGATTTGTTTAAGTACCCATTTTGTTGGTGTGAGGTTAGATTTTAACGAAAGTACTTCAGCAGGCACATGTTTTTTCCATGAATTTAATTCAAACTTAAAATTCTGCCACTCAGCAACAACTTTCTGCTGACCAGCTTTCTCAAAAAACTGACCACCAAGTAAGTCAATGTAATCTGCACCATACTCTGAAAATCCATGGTCATCAGCTTCAGGTACTGAAGTCGGATGAAATACACTGAAGCTGACGAGGACATCGGACTCAGCGAATCTCTCCTGGATATTCTCTTTTTGGGCATGAACATATTTCTGTAGCAGATTAGAAACCTGATCTCTGTCAAAATCTGTAACTTTCAACTCACAACTCTTTAGCCTACCACCCTTCTTTAAATCATTCTGCAGATTTTGCACAACCTCCCCTTCACTGACAATTTTATCTAGTTCACAAAGAGTGTGCTGAATGCTTGGCTCTATTCTAGTAAAATTTACTGTGCCTCTCTGAAATGTTTTGCTCAGTGCCCCAAAGTGTGGAAGAATTTTCTTCAGTATATAAATTGCCCCAATTAACTTAACAGAATTCATCTTACTTAGCAAACCACAGGCAATGGCATCTTGCTCCTTGCACTGCTGAAGAGTCAGTAACAAAGGCAGAATGTCCATATAGACAGCCTCTACACTATTCTGCAATGAAAGCCACCTTGTACGGCACGATTTACGTACTTTGCGAACAATGCTATCTCTTGAGTGATTTGTTAAATTTACTCTTTTAACTTCCTCTTGTATTTTGACATACGCTTGGGGGAGTTGTTGAAAAAACTCCAAAGCTGTACAAGAATAATCTCAATTGTGGCAATATACTTAACTGTATCATTGGCACCAGAGCATGCCAAAGCAAGTCTATGGCAAATGCAATGCACTGAAATAATTTCTTTCTTAAGCCGCTTCAGTCGAGCTGCAACACCATTCTTCACCCCCATCATAACACTACCACCGTCTGACACAAAACTACTTAGATTGTCAAAAGGCAGCCCACATTCCTCAAGACTTTCAGTAACAAGTTGGGTGATAGTTTCAGCATCTGCTGAAACAGTTGCTGAAACAGAGTTTTTCAGAACGTCCTTTATAAAAAGGTAATCTACCTGTGGCATTGCTGTTGATGGATTCACATAGCTAACAAATCCAAGCAACTGTTCAGATACCGAAATGTCAGTCACCTCATCTATCAATAAGCCAAAACATTGTGCTTTTGAAACTGTCTGTCACAATTTTTTTCATAACATTACCTATTGTGATAAAGATCTCTCGGATTGATCGACTAGACTGGTGGCAGAAATGTTTCATATTGGCGAGACCCACCACTTGGAGGAACTCTATGAAGTTCTTCAGTTTTTTTTGTTAGCAATGTCTTCCTTAGCAAGGAAATAACAGCTCATGAAAGCATTGTATAATACCTCATTAGTAAATGTTTCTCTATCCTTAAGCTCTTTATCAAACACAGACACCCTCTGCATCAGTTCAGCCACAACAGCAGATTTGTGCTGTTCAGATGTAGAGTGCTCTAATAAAGCAACTTTCCTAAATCTACAGGCTGGCTCTGTGTTATAAATTCTAGACTTCTTCTGCTTATTTACTGCATTATGTTTCTTGCACAGAATACAAAACATGCCATGTTGGGTTTCACTGTAACCAACCAATACAATCCTGTTTTGCCACAGTGTGTAACTGGATCTGTCAGCCATTCATGGCTAAATCTCGATTTCGCTTTCTGTCTTTCTATTTCAGTATGACTTGATTTCCAACATTGTAACTGTTGGCATTTGTAAACTGTGTGGATACGTTCTGCTTCTGAGAATAATTCTCCCAACAATTTATTGATTACATCCTGGCCAGGACCTTCATTAGGTGAAGATGTATCAAGATCTTTTACACTACACATGGAGATATCATGAGATAGATTAATGGGGGAGCTACATGTTAAAGTTTCTTCTACCATTAAAGAACTAGATGATTCAGACTGTATGCCAGAGTTGATTAATTCAGAGAATGTTAATGAGTTGGCTGCAGTAGACGGTGTCACTGGATCAGGAACTGCAAGTTGATTTTCTTGCAGAGAGGGTGACTAAGTCCTGGCAGATTCAGAAAGTGAGAGAGTTTGCTGGTTGATTTACAGTGGGATGGTTGACTGGTACAGGAGAGGGAGAGCAGACTGGTCCAGAAACAGGGAGAGATTCAGGTTCAGAGACTGGGAGAGATTCAGGTTCAGAGACTGGGAGAGGTTCAGGTGGAGGGACAGGGAGAGGTTCAGGGAATTCTGCAAATAGCAAATAATTAAAATGTACATGTGCTGTATACTTGTGAATGAAAAATTGTGAATCGATAAGTTTCCTATGCTATCATTTTTAATGTGGCCCACACCCCACTCACTAAATGTAATGAAAATTGCTTGGATGTTAAGCAGTGGAGTAACTGAAAATAGTCCAAATGCATTCATCACTGTGAGAAACAGCTTTTCAAAAGGGCCTACCATTAGCCAGAAGTTGAGGGCCACCTCAAACAATGACAACACCTAAACTTCACAACTCCCTAAATATCTGATGAACTATTTAAGCATCAAGAAGCTAAGTATTATATTTGTAAATTTTCTTTCATTCATTTTATGCATATTTTCCCTCTTCGATTTCATTTTACTTTGTTAAATATTGTTTATTATTATTTTATTGTGTTTTGTTTTGATTTAATAAACAGCTCAAACTAATAACTTTAGACTAGTTTATCGTTTGAAAATGAATTAAAAACATGTATTTAACTTCACTTGTTTTCTGATTTCTTTATTTGATGTCAGCTCGCTTCAATCAGTCAACCAATCAAACAGTCGAAGTGTGAATACTGCGTCAGTCACAATCCCAATTTTGTTAAACTTCCACCCTACATTATCTGCCAATATCATGTTATACGTCAAGAAAAGCTCGCAAGTCGATGGTACATGCATGTACCTGCCATACCAGTATTCAGTTGGCCAGTTCACAGCTGCTCATACTTGGCCTTCACTTCAGTGAATAAACGGCGATATTCAGCGCAAATAACCATGAATAATAACATGTACAAAAGCTGCTTTAAGCTTATAGGCTAATTACTTCATAAATTAAAAGGGCACAATGGGTGACCTTGTATTTTGGAGCCGCATCACTTGACAAAAGCTCAAAATGGACGAGGTGAAACACGTGTTTCGTGAAACAACAACAACGTCGCACTCGTGAGAGTGCAAGTTTAGACCAATTACTGATGGCCAGAAGCTTATATTACCTCCCATGTCTTTGGACTTCTTCGAAAATCCAATGTCAAACGGATTTTCGTTTCGATGCCATCGTTTCGGCACTGAAACTGCGAGGCCCACAAAGTCTCTCTATTGCAGGAGGCGTGTTTTAGCTGCTTGTGTTATTTTTAGGTCAGTGTTGTGCTCGACCTGGCGAGAGTACTAACAGTAAAAGTAATCCCGCTTTTATCGAAATACTAATGCGTTTTCATCTCGGATTTCAAAACGGGGTGTAGAGATTTCGTGGTGACAAAAAAAAAAAAATTTATCGAAAAATCGGCGCTGCAGGAGGCGCGAACCTTTGACATTTTTTCTCTGAGTAGATGGCTGCGGGTTGCCGGTAACCGGCTTCTAAGGAAACCCTAGGATATATATTTATATGTATATGTGTATATGTGTATATATATATATATATATATATATATATATATATATATATATATATATATATACACACACACACACACACACACACACACACACACACACACACACACACACACACACACACACACACACACACACACACACACACACACACACACACACACACACACACACACACACACGTATATTTATATGAATATATATTGTTTCGGTTCTCGGAACCGTATGCATACAACATACTGTTGCGGTTGAGGAAATTTGCAAACCACCATTCAGGTCCTGTAGGTGAGATATCTCTGTAAGTACATATGTAGTTAGCCCCAAACCCGTTGTTTAGAGGGAATAAATGTGATTCATTCGGGCTGTGACCGCATAATGTCCGCATAATGATTTGGCATAGGTTTTTACGCCGGATGCCCTTCCTGACGCAACCCTGGTCGCCTCTTACGACACACAGGGATATGGTACACCTATTCTAACCGGGGCATACACCGGGCCCAGTACAACTGGTGCTCATTTCGCCGACCTCGGAAGGATGGCAGGCTGAGTCAACCCCCTGGTGTTTTCGACTTGGTTTATATATATTTATATTTATATATATATATATATATATATATATATATATATATTTATATATATATATATATATATATACACATATATATATATATATATACATACATATACATACATATATATATATATATATATATATACACATTATATATATATGTATATATATATATATATATATATATATATATATATATATATATATATATATATATATATATATATATATACATACATATACATACATATATTAATTCAGTGTCCCAACGGGGCTTGAACTCAGGACCTCTTGGGTCCCAAGCCACTGCCCTTACCACTGCGCCAACACCAGGCTAAGCGGACAACAAAACGAATTTCCAAAATGGAGACAGTTGGTCCGCTGTGGCGACCCCTAGCGGGAGCAAGCCGAAAGAGGAAGAAGATTCGGGCTGTGACCCTTTGAGATAGCCGTTTTTCTGTTCTATCTTTATTTTGAACCAACCACGTCTCAACCGCCATCACACAACAACCACCAATCACAACGCCGCTTCACAACAACAACAACGCCAACAGCCACGATCTTTACCTTCACAACTCGCTCCCGCAAACATTGCATCACCGCCATTCCAAACGGCACCATGGCCATAAACCACCACCATAAACCCCCCCACCACCTTCACCTCTCTCCTTCTGCGGCCATTCCCGCACCATCTGGGAGCACCGAGCGTCAGGCTGTTCTGGGCTCATACGGGACGCGCGCCGAGCCGCGAGTGCAAAATGCAGCCTTTGAGGAGAATTCGGATCATGAGTGCTACACGCCCACTTCTGATCCGTCCAATCAGCAAGCGCGGGGCGGTTTGGCCCCGCCTCCAGGCGCGTCGGTGTAGAATCGAGATATGCAAATTCTAGGATCAGGGGAGATTCATGCCCCCTTTTCCTCCCTCCAATGGGCGAGCGTGGCTCCACCCCCAAGCTCGTTCTGATCCAGAAATTTGCATATGGGTTCTCCTGCCGGCCTATAAAGCGCCGAGCACGGGGCGAATCTGGTTCGAGGCGGTTTTAGAAGAGCGGAGAGTGGCAGAGAGTAGAGTCGGTTTGGGTCGAGTCGGTCTCGGCAGAGTCGGTTTGGGCAGAGTCGGCCTTGGAAGAGCGGAGAGTGGCAGGAAAGCGGAGAGAGTTTTGGGCAGAGTCAGTTTGGAGCGCGGAGTGGAGTCGGGAGGCGAGGGCGTCCCGGTGGTTTGCTGCAGTTGGCTGAGGAGAATTGGGGAAGAGACCGAGGAGCTCGGGTCCGAGGAAAGGAAGACGGTGGTCGGCGACGAGGTCGCGGTGGAATCGCTCGTCACGGGACCCAAGCAAGCCAGCTATCCTCTTTCCCCAGAGCATCAACAATTCCCCCCCCCCCTTTTTCCCCCGCGCTGAGATAGTGCGAAAAGGGGGCCCCGTTCCCACCCCACTCCAAGCAGTGCCAACGAAACCTGCGAAGGAGCACGAAGTCGGGGCACCGCCGCGCTGCCACATTTGCGGCTCATCACAAAGACACGGGTAGGACAAACCCGGTCTCGCGGACATGACCGCTCTTTCAGGTCCCGCGCAAATATTGGCCCACAGGCCCCGTCTGCCACCTTGTCTTTGAGGGTGGCTTTTTTCTTTTGTTTCTGTGTAAACGTCTGTGTGTGGTGCCAGTCTGGTGAAGTAAAACTGTGTAAGTGTTGCCGTGTGTACGTGTAGTCGGTTGTAGATCTGCATTGTTGTGTTTCTTTTGTTGCAATTGCTTTATGTGCATTCTGTTTTAATTGTATATGTGTTCTCTCCGTGTGCCGCGGAATAAATGTGCATCATGTTGAACTGTTTTCCCGTTTCGCTTCGTCTTTTGTTTAATTGAATCTCCATCTTGCTTCACGTAAAGGGTTGGTAGTGGGCTTAATACGCCCGATAATTAATCGGAACCGTCGAGGCCTACGATAACACCGCTCGGTTATCCCGATAGTACGGAACGGGTCGCTTAAGTGGCCCGTGTCCAGAGTCGACCTGGGCGAGGTGCGATCGCCCGGTCTACCCTCCGCGTGGGTACTTAGGTAGGTCGAGTTTGGTGAACAACCCTATCCCATGCGGGTGGCCGATTGGCACGATCGTGGTGAGGCCGAAAGGCCTACCCGTGACTTGCTCCCGGCGTTAGTCCGAGAGGGTCACGACAGAATTGTCCGTCCGGTGGGCAACGTGCCGCGATTCGAGTCACGTGGCCGTTCGCACGCCGGCGGGCGCGAATTCGCAACAATACTTTTGTCCCGAGTCAGTTATTCCATTAATATACGTGTAGCTAGATCCCTTCCTTATGTTTATTGGGAAGACAAGGGAGTGCGTTGCGATGGGCTATAGTTCGGATTAATAAATCATTTTTCCCCTTCTATTTTATTCCCTCCTTTTACTGAGGTAAATTCATCTGCTTGCTACCCTCGTTTCGCTGGCCACAGCGTACCACCGTCTACCCGCTGTATCCGGAGTCTCATTTTCTGAGGCAAAATCCCGACGTTCGCTATGGAAGCTGTACCACCATCCACCTTCCCAAACCCAAACACGCACGGCATGGGCGGGCCAAACTAGCGTCTGGCTGAAATACCGCCCAGAAAAGCGGGCCACATGAAGGGCCGGTCCAATCAGGATGCTCGGATCGGACAATGACGTCGGTTTCGCCATGGCTCCTCCCCGAGCTCCGGGATCGATAAAGTACGGAGTAATCCTCAGAGGAAGGGGTTGTTGTAGATCGACAGGAAGAAGTCGGGGGTTTTGTTGTAGATCGAAATGAATAAGTCGGTGGGAGTTGGTTGAAAGAAGGTCGAAGGCGTGAGAAGTCGGTTGGAAAGTGTAGAATTGAAGTTGTTGTTGTGAAAGTGTTCCTGCGGCTTGGCTATGCCTACATCTCGCCTCGACGGCCCTCATACTGTACTGGTCCCCGCTGACACGACCTCAACCAAGCTTCTTACCTGGTCGTGTCCTCTGCTCCATTCTCTGCCTTGAACTCAGCTCTTCTCCACTCAGGCTCCTGTTACAGACACGATTACCACTCATGCGGCTGTGGACCGAACTACTCAACTTTTGTCGGGTGCTGCACCACGGAGCACGCCTCCCCCGAAACGCTCAGGTACCGAGAAACTGTAACCTCAACTCCCTCCCTCGCTGGCTGCAAAAGTTCCTTCCACATTTGGGTTTACTTTGTCTGAGTATGTGTCTGAGAGTTTTGGCGCCTGTCCGTTAAGTAAGCCTGTATAAGATCTTTTATTGTTGTGATTGTTGCTTTATTAATCTCACATCAAGTCTGCACTGTGTCTGCTTTGAAAGTTGCTTGTAAAATTGCTGCACCCCACACCTCTCTCCTCTTTCCCTGCATTACACCCCCAATAAACCTTTTGTTGTGCCACATGATTTTCCTCTCTTATTGTAAATAAATAATAATTGCAGAAATGTTCCCAGCTCGCCTTTGCCTTTTCCTCCATTGGTCCAGCATGGTTTGGATCTAAGTTTAGTCGGGTCTTTATTCCCAACAATCCGTTCCTTCTGGCGGGTACGTCCTTGGCAGTGCCGCTCGGCTGCATCCGATCCGGAAAGGTGATCCGTAGTTGGTAGAGTGATCTGGTTCGGATAAGGAGTACCGAGGGCGTGATTCCCCGGTGGTTAAACTGCGTGGTTAATTAGGTAACCTAATTCTCGACAGGAGGACCCGAGGTCACGCGGTTGAGTTATTGGCGTCCACGGTCGGTTAAGCGACCCGCCACATCACGGAACTTCTTCCTTATACTTTCCTGTACTTCCTCGTTCCACCACCAAGTCTGCTTATCTTCCTTCCTCTGTCCAGATGTCACACCAAGTACCTTCCTTGCTATCTCCCTCACCAATTCTGCTGTAGTTGCCCAATCATCCCACTCATCTTTACCACCATCCAACACCTGTCTCACCTCCTCCCTAAATTCCACGCAACAGTCTTCCTTCAGCTTCCACCATCTGGTCCTTGGTTCAGCCCTCACTCTCTTCCTCAACCTCACCTCCAAAATCATCCTACAGACGACCAATCGATGCTGTCGAGCTTCACTCTCCCCTGCCACCACCTGACAGTCTCTAATCTCTTTCAGGTTGCATCTCCTGCTTAAGATGTAATCCACCTGTGTGCACTTTCCTCCACTCTTGTAC
>NC_140976.1:69532918-69612918 GCF_056783735.1 Eptatretus burgeri | reverse complement strand
TGCTTTACCACTTGCCATCACCTTCGTCTTTCCGATATTCACCTTCAAACCTTTTGCATCCATACATTCCTTCCACTTGTTAATCTTCTCCTTCAGTCCATCCATACTCTCTGCAATCAACACCAGATCATCTGCATACAGCAGCTCCCACGGTAAACCCTCCTTTACCCTCCGAGCCAGCACCTTCATCACAACTACAAATAGAAGTGGACTTAGTACCGACCCCTGCTGCACTCCTACCCTCACCTCAAACTCACCACTGTTCCCATCCTTCGTCCTTATAGCTGTGCGTGCTCTCTTGTACATGGCCATCACTACTCTGATCAACCATTCCTCCACTCCTAACTTCCTCAATGCCCATGTCATAACTTCACGTGGAACCCTATCAAATGCTTTCTCCAGATCAACAAACCCAAAAAACAACTTCTTCCTCTTCTCCATGTACTTCTCCTGCAACTGCCTTACAATAAAAATTGCATCTGTCGTTCCTCTTCCTGGCATAAATCCAAACTGCATTTCGTCAATCTTTACCTTCTTCCTTATCCTCTTCTCCAACACCCTTTCCAATACCTTCATTCCATGCTCCAATAACTTTATTGCTCTATAGGAGCCACAGTCCAGAGGGTCACCTTTCGCCTTGTACAGAGGGATGAGGGTACTCAGTTCCCAATCCACTGGAATGCGGCCTTCTTTCACCACCAGATTACAGATCTCTGTCATTCTCTTCACACCCCAACTTCCCACTGCCTTCAACATATCTCCCACAACTCCCGTCGGCCCTCCTGCTTTTCTACTCTTCATTGCTCTTATAGCTTCCTCAACTTCCTTCTCAGTTATCTTCTCTGCTGGTCCTAAAACCGGGTTACTCTTGATGTTGCTATCCCATTCATTTTCTACATTCAACAGCCTTTCCATATATCACTTCCATCTTCCTTTAATTCCATCTGAGTCCGCAACAATTTGTCCCACTTCATCCTTCAAGCAACTCACCCCCGTCACATCAAATCTCTCTCTCGCTATCTCCTTTGCAATCCTGAATACTGCTCTCTTACCCTCCTCCGAATCCAAGCGTTCTCCAAACATTTTCCTATGGGCCTCCTGCGCTTTGCAACCTCTTTCTTTGCAGCCTTCTTGGCTTCCTTATAACTTTCATGTGCTGCCTCTTCTTCCACCGTATCCTTTGCCTTTTGCCATTCCTTGAACTTCTTCCTCTTCTCTTCAATCGTCTTTCCAACTTCATCACCCCACCACCATGTTTCCGAGTGCCTCGGTGGTCCTTTTGTCCATCCACATACCTCACCAACGGCTCCCAATAGACTATCTTTCATTGACATCCAACCACTTTAAAGCTCAACCACATCATCTTCAACCATACTCAGCCTCTCTCTTAATGCTTCCTTCACTGTCGCCTCTTTCAACCTCCACACCTTCATCCTCGGTTGGTACTTCACCCGCCGAATTCTCCGCGCACCTTTCACCCTTATAGCGCAGACAACCAGGTGGTGCTGCGAAACAGTCTCCTCCCCTGGGATCACCTTTGTGTCCCGGAGGTTTCCCCTATTTCGCTGACGCACCATCAGGTAGTCAATGGTTGTCGTCAACCCACCTGACGTGTATGTAATAAGCTTATTATCCGCTTTCTGGAATTGAGTATTACAAATCAACAAATCAGCTCCATCAGCAAACTCCAAGATCCTTTCACCTTCTCCATTTCTCACACCATATCCATAACCCCCATGGACTCCCTCAAAACCGTCTGGACTCCTTCCCACATGTCCATTCAAGTCTCCTCCAACCACAACAACTTCCTCATTTTCACATTTTCCACCAACTTCTCCATCGCACACCAGAACATGTTCTTCTCTTCATCGCTTCGACCGACCTGCGGGGCATATCCCGAGATGACGTTCACCAAGAGATTTCCGATCACAATTCTCACCATCATCAACCTTTCACTCACTCTAGTCACACTCACTACACTGTCTACAAACTCCTCAGAAAACATGACACCAACACCATGCACGCCTTCCGGGCACCCTTACCACATAAACTTTTACTTCTGCCCCTGCCTTCCCTTCACCATTCTCACACCACTTCCCTTCCACCGTGTCTCCTGCACACAACATATGTCCACTCTTCTTCTGACCAATGTTTCAACCACTTCTCCAGATCTCCCTGTCATTGTCCCTACATTCCATGTACCAAACCTCAGAAACCGATCTCCACGTGGGGCATCAGACGATTGGTCATCATAAATGGAAAAATTTCCTCCCTTGCTTCGATCGGGTTCCCCACCTTGAGTTTTAACGAGAGGGGGTGAGGACCCCCACGGGGTACTTCGGGCTGTACCCTGCCCATCAGTTGTACTAATCATGGTTTCCTTTTGAGGCGATGTTTTTATGGCCGGATGCCCTTCCTGACGCCAACCCTTTTAGTCGCCTTTTACGACACGCAGGGATACGGTGTACCTATTCTGACTGGAGTACACACCGGAATATATATATATATATATATATATATATATATATATATTGTTACGTTTGAGGGGGGGTATGCATTCAAAGGGTAATTAGGATGTTTAATTAGGTATGCCATGCTGTTCGAGTTTACCAGGATCTCGATGTAATAAGTAGCAATTCAGTGGTGATAAGTTGTCTAGTAAATGTTCATTTCTTCAAGGGGGGAAATGATAATTGTCACGTAATTAGATTGGGACACGGGATAGGGTAAGTGTGTCTGCGTAAACCCCTTTTTGGTATTCTCTGGAGACTGGCCGTGACGTCACAGGACAGTGCAGCGGATGGCTCCGCCCCGTGGTCTCGATTGACAGAAGGCGATGGCGGTGGGCCAATAAACGGCTCGATTGGAGGTGAATATGGCAGGAGGATAAAAAGGTTCTGTTCGGGGTCGAAAAGGAAGAGGAAGAAGATTACAACCAAAAAGATCGGTTTTTTTTGGTGGGGAGGCTGTTGCGTGGAGAGCATCCTTGTTGTTGTGCTGATTCGATCGTGTTCTTGATCGTGTCTTGGAACCTTGCTGAGCCTCGTGCCTCACCTTGGTTGGCTCTGGGGTTTTGCTGACTCGGAGTACGGGGTCGAACGGCTGGCGGACCTGCCTCCCTCTCCTGCTCGCAACTTGGCGCCAGAACTGGTTCCCTGGCGGCTGTGAGCGGACTTGGGCCAAGACCAGGAGGTCGACAGCACCACGGTTTCTCCTGCCCCCCCTGACGAGAGCAAGGCCAGCTCGTCCGACGCCGATCCAGGGACAGTTGCGTCCACACCATGGTCCAGCCTGACCACCAGAAATAGCTACGTTTTGTGTGTGTGTGTGTGTGTGTGTGTGTGTGTGTGTGTGTGTGTGTGTGTGTGTGTGTGTGTGTGTGTGTGTGTGTGTGTGTGTGTGTGTGTGTGTGTGTGTGTGTGTGTGTGTGTGTGTGTGTGTGTGTGTGTGTGTGTGTGTGTGTGTGTGTGTGTGTGTGTGTGTGTGTGTGTGTGTGTGTGTGTGTGTGGCGCCTAAGAGGGATTGAGAACTGTATATTCATTGGAATTGTCTGTTTTTCCCCACGCCCGATCCCACACCATCCCGTTGAATCGCCCCGGATCCCTCTTCTTGCTGAGTCTTGTTATTTCTGCTTAATAGTAAAAACGAATAAACATCATCAACTCAGTGAAAAGTGACTCGTGCCACCTTCCTCGACCCGTTTGCGGTAGAGCGATTTAGAACCGCCATGTTTGGGTTATAAATAAATAAACCGCCTCCATCGTTTCGGCTCATTCTACGTTGGCGGGACTGTTCAAGTCCCGTGGACGTCACAATATATATATATATATATATATATATATATATATATATATATATATATATATATATATATATATATATATATATATATATATATATATATATATATATATATATTATCGATGGATAAAAATATTTAATTGATATTATAATTAATTGTTTATTTAAAATATCTTCAAATTTTGTGAGTTTTTAGTTTGTTGTGAAATATTAGGTCCTCGGGTCTCAGCATAGTGGCGTACAGGCTTAAGTCGTACTTCTGTTTACTACCGAAGAAAAATCACAGAACCATCCGATCGACATGCTGTTAACAGTTTCAGAATCAGCTAAAATATACAACATATGAATATGTACATGAAACTAATCCGGCCTTTTGGATCACTTTAAAGTAGGGTGCCCGAGGAAGTATATATATATATATATATATATATATATATATATATATATATATATATATATATATATATATATATATATATATATATATATATATATATTATACTAGTAAAGGTGCCCGTCTTGGACGGGCGTCACTGGCAATATGTGGTAAAAGACAGATAGCATGAATGTATTTTAAACAATATATTATATCATTTTTATCCATTGATTATCATTCAGGTTTTCCCCTTCGACTGTCCCGCAGTAGCTCCACTTCAATGACATTACCACATAATTTATTGACTACACAACGTGTACCATTCGTGAGTTCCGGAGGATCCATAGAGCACATTAAAATTACAGGGCACCCTACTTTAAAGTGATCCAAAAGGCCGGATCAGTTTCGTGTACATATTCATATGTTGTATATTTTAGCTGATTCTGAAACTGTTAACAGCATGTCGATCGGATGGTTCTGTGATTTTTCTTCGGTCGTAAACAGAAGTACGACTTAAGCCTGTACGCCACTATGCGGAGACCCGAGGACCTAATATTTCACAACAAACTAAAAACTCACAAAATTTGAAGATATTTTAAATAAACAATTTATTATAATATCAATTAAATATTTTTATCCATCGATAATATGAATTGTTCTGTACAGCTATTGTTGTTCTCCTGGGATCTGCGGAATCCATCCATGATCTATGTTCTAATGAAGTGCAGTCCGAATAATAAAAACAGCACCATGCGGGAGTGTAGGTAATCTCTCCAAAGCTCTCGGAAAGCCTTAAAATGCATCATGATCGGTTTGATTGTGAACATATATACGGACGGACGGACATCGAGACCGGTTTTATTAGTTCATCATGAAGGTACCGCTTGATATTACGCATTGAAATAGAGATATGAATACTCAAGTGAGTTTATTATATGTCGATGATTGATAGCTTATTGACAGCTCAATAACATGAGCAATTTATGATGGCGTATAGTGATTAATAATAACATACTCTACAAAAGGTTTTACGAACTCATCTTGGTGGTTCTCTAAAAAATGGGAAACATTTTTATTTCTTTTTTGTGCAATAATTCCTCCCATTTTGCAAATGGAGAACATTAACTGTTTAACTACCATAATCATCAAAACAAATTTTGAGGGGCCTCTTAAGGAAGACAATAATATCATTACTATTTATGTCAAAGCTTGTTTCATGTCATGCAGTTACAAAAATCTGATGGTGGAACAAAAATGGGGCGTGCCGAAATATATATATATATATATATATATATATATATATATATATATATATATATATATATATATATATATATATATATATATATATATATATATATATATATATATATATATATATATACATACACACATATATATGTTTATGTATTTATGTGTATACGTTTGTGTCGAATATTAGGTCCTTGGCAAAGGCTTAATGCTCACTATCAAGCACATCTTATTTCTCATGGTGACCACCATACTCTTTCCAGCATTTAGGTTACTAGTGCGTGCCCGTAGGTGCAAACAAAACAAAACAAAAAAAAACTTTCAAACCGCATGCCAGAAACAACCACACGAGCCGTTCCTTCGCTCTCACGTGCCCGTACGTGCATGGCCGTACATGCAAAAAAAAAACAACTTTCAAACCGCTTGCCAGAAACAACAACCACACAGGCCATTCCTTCGCTCTCGTAAACGACGATTGGATTGGGGCATTGTGTTTAATAAAATCGAGAAAGTACAGAAATCGAGAAAGAAAGAATACGGTAAGTCGATAAATCAAGAAAAAAATCGAGAAAGAATACAGTAATAGTCACTGAATGGATTGGGGTATTGGGTTTAAGAAAATCGAGAAATAAATTGAGAAAGTACACAAATCGAGAAAGAAAGAATCGAGAAAGAATACAGTAATCGTCACTCTCCGGAAGTGAAGTCCTCACTGTCTGGAAGTTCGCATATGGCAGTTACGATTATTCGCAATTTATTCTTAATGGCCAATTATTCAATTAGCGCCAACGTATTTTGCCTTTTCCCAATGTCATCGCAAGGAAAAACACAAAGAGAAGAGGAAAGAGGAGAAAAAAAACGTGCAAAAAAAATTTACTTCCTGCTTCGGAGTATACCAGCTAACTCTGATGTTCCCCAAATTTATGCACCGTCTAATATGCAAACGATCATAACTTGGGGCATTGTGTTTATGTATAAATGCGCATAAGAAATCGAGAAATTATTAGAATACACGAAAAAAAAAACGTGCAAAAAAAATTTTACTTCCTGGTTCGGAGCATACCAGCACTCTGATCTTACCGAAATTTATACACCGTCTAATAGGAAAACGATCATAACTTGGGCCATTGTGTTTATCTATAAATGCGCATAAGAAATCGAGAAATTATTAGAATACACGAAGTCATCACTCTCCGGAAGCCCGTACGTTGTAACCCGTAATAGGGAACGTGGCTGTGCTTCCCTTCACTATCGGTCACGCCCACGCAACAACGTGTCTTGCCATTGGTTTGGTAAATAAATGGCCATAACTTGCGAAGCACTTGTCCGATTAATATCAAACCTTGAAAAGGCACATCCTCAGGTCCCCAGCAATATACCTGGCAAGTTTCAATTAGATCGGACCAGAGGTTATCGAGAAACAGCGGTCACACACACACACAGAGATTACTGGAATTATAGGTAGATGAATCGATTTTTATGATGATTTAAGTTCAACCTCACTTTATTTTATTCTTTGAGTTAGACAACTCGTGGTTCCCAACCTGAAATGCATCACGAGTTTAATTCCGAACATGACTCGCTCGTAGGAACGTATCATGATGTTGTAAACCTTAAATGACTAGCATTTTGCATTTTGCTAGTTTTCTAAGCATTTTGAAACCCCTTTCCCAGCAAGCTTTTGGGTTCTTTGTCATTTGGTGCATGTCTTTTTTCCCACTTGACAATGAGAATGGAAATGAGGGAAATATTCTTGAAGGCTGTTTACAATGGTGTTCACTAAGGTCCAGGGCTTTTGGTCCAGCAGAACTGCAAGGTGACGCCAGATGTGTTGTTCCTGACCAAGCAAAATGAAGAACTACAGCAGCAGCTCCATGAACGAGAAAATATCTGTGATATCTTGCGGCAAGAGAACACAAGGCTGGTGAGATGTGCAGTTATTTTCTGCATTGCCTGAGCTTCTTCTTTTCACCGTTTGTCTTTTCCTTATATGTTATCTTCCTTACACATCTCATACATGACTCCCTTGCCCCCCCCCCCAAATCCCCCCTCTCCCTTGGTTCCCATATGTGTTTTGTCAGACACCCCACCCCTTGTCCCCACATGTGTCATACCTGACACTCCTTGATTTCCATTTCTCGTCATGGCGATGTGGTTTTGCAGTTTTGTTGACAAGGTCCTTTGTGCATGCAACAGAAAGCCACTTCTGCAGACATCAAGGAAAAGGTGAAGCTTCTGAAGAGGAGACAAGTGGAGCTTGTGGTAGTTGCCAGGAATCTTGAGGACCGTGCACGCAAGCTGCAAGAAACCAACGAACACCTGGTCAGTGTTGCCCTTTTTGTTCGAAGCTCCTGAATCCCGAAGCCTCAAACACTTGACCCTGACCCATGATGTTTTTATTATTATTGCATAATGATCGTCTGTGCTGTTGCTTCAAACTCTTGGTCTGGAAGTTGGCCAGTAATGACTTTCATACAAAAGTCTGTCATATTTTGAGAAGACTGACCAGAATGGTGAACGTTTGAAAATCAGGTTTTTGGTGTTATCTGAGCACAACATGAAGTTTTATATATTGTTGTTAACTGGAAATTAACATGATAATGTGGATTAACATGTCGTACACTACTGTTGGAAAATTAGGTGCTGTATTTATTTTTAGATGTAGCCACATAGTGCGCATAGTGTATTTATTTATAGATGAAATATTTGTCCAGGAGCCCAGAAGGTTTATTTAAGTGAAAAGCGCCAGAACGTTTTACCTCATGGGCTGATGGCATCGTCCACCGACATCACAAAAATGCATTGCTGCCGGTTCTGACCCATGGCTTTCCCCCCAAAATCACTCAATTAGTGACGCCATTACCGATAAACCTATTTGCTCAATATCTGGAAAAATATGCATGATGTAACGAATAAGGTGTCTACACCTATGTTTTTATGGTCAATCACTACACTGACACCCACATTATTGCTAGAAAATGTATAGTTTACCGTGTAAATGTTTAGTTCACCCACTCAGTTTGCAACGCCATTGCGGAAAACCCCATTTTCATTAATATTTGAAAAACACTGCATGATAATATCACAAATAAGGTGTCTATACCCATGTTCTTTTGGTGAAATATTACAATGCCAACTCTTGTGCTTGAAAATGTTGAGTTCATCCTGAAAGTTGCCGAATGGAGTCGTACCATCTCTGTCTTTTGTTACAATGTGGCAAATAATGCATTGGTCTCTGTCCCTTTTTGTTATTTACAGATCATGGCAAATGACACCCCATTTGTATAATTTGCAAATAAAGAGGAGAAAAGAAACATGCCCTGAAGACGGACAAAGGCATCTCTCATAAAGGAACTTGAAAGCAGACAGGAAGTGTTTCTCGATGACAACAGTCTTCCCCCAATAACAGCCGCAGCGATTGATGGCGGTATTATCCTCCATGAAACCGTGCTGCAGCACAGCAAGTCCACATATGCAACCATGGCAAAGCATCTTTTGGCAAAAGTATGTTTGTATCGTGGGGAGCAAATCCTTTTCATGCTCGACAAGCACCAGTCACCATCAATCAAAGATACCGAGCGAAACCTGCGTCGTTCAACTACTCCTCAATCATTCATCATTACTGGACCTGACCAGGCTCAGCGACAGAGTGGCACAGAGTTACTCAAAAGTGGATCATCCAAGGAAGAGTTTGCCCGGTTTGTAATGGAGGAATGGAAGAAGCTCCGATATGGTTCAATTCTTGGAAGAAAAACATTATGTTTTACACGGTGGTGTGTGTATGGAGATGAAGAACAACGGCGATGATGTGCTGCAAATAGAGGAACTGAATCACCTCCAATGTCGACATGAAGAAGCTGACACACTCATTGCCTTTCACACAAACAACATTTCCACTGGTAACATTCTAGTAAGGTCCACTGATATGGACGTCTTCATCATTCTGCTTGGGCTTTCTGGAAGGTTGGAAGGGATCAACATCATCATGGAATATGGATCTAGCAACCACCGAAGGTACATTGATGTCACTAAACTAGCTGACATTCTTGAGAAGAAACAGACTGGTATTACTGAAGCACTAATCGGCCTTCATGCCTTGACTTGTGATTTCACATCGTGTTTCTACAGAAAGGGCAAAGTGAAGCCCTTCCAGCAGATTGAGTCAGATGCAGCTCTTGTGATTGCATTTCGATCTCTAACAGCTGAGGAGGTAGACATCCAAGCTGTTACATCCTTTGTCTGCATGCTGTATGGCTTCAAAACCTCTGACATTAATGAAGCCAGATACAAAGCGTTCATATGAATGGGTGGTGGTGACGAAAAGGAGCCCCTTGCCAGAATAAGGAAGATAAACTGTGCCTCTCTTCCCCTGTGTGCCAAGACACTTGGTAATAATATGAAAAGGGTGCACTATGTGGCAAGAATCTGGAAGAGAGCTGATCAGACAGATCCAACTGGTGGGGCGAGTCCGACAGACTATGGATGGAAGTCGTCTCAAAACTGCTTTGAACCAGACTGGTATCCAGGAAGTTCAGTTCCAGAGTCCCTCACAGGCTCACATGAGGATGATGGGGATGGCGTGGAAGATAATTCAGTAGATGAGGAAGAGTCAGATAATGCTTGGAGTGAGGACAGTGATGAGAGTGACGAAAGTGATAGAGAAGACTTGTAATGCCAAGAGGACATCAAGTTAATTATGTGAACTGCACATTTGCAAGTTTTCCATATATCGTTGTTCGGTAATGGCGTCGCTTAATGAGCGGGGGGGGGGGGGGCTACACATTTACATGGTAAACTACACATTCCCCAGTAATAACACAGGTGTCAGGGTAATGATTGACCATAAAAATATCGGTATAGACACCTCATTTGTGATATTATCACACAAAGTTTTTCAGATAGTGAGGTTTCGGTAATGGCGTCGCTAATTTAGTGGATGAACCATGCATTTACGTGGTAAATTATACATTTTCTAGCAATATGCATAGCATTATGGTAATGATTGACCATGAAAACATAGGTATGGACACCTTATTTGTGATATTATCATGCATAGTTTGCTAGATATTGAGGAAGTTAAGTTTATCGGTAATGGCGTCACTAATTGAGTGATTTCGGGGGGAAAGCCACGGGTCAGTCCCGGCAGCAATGCATTTTTGTGATGTCGGTGGATGACGCCATCAGCCCATGAGGTCAAACGTTCCGGCGCTTTTCACTTGAATAAACCTTCTGGGCTCCTGGACTATATCTACAAACAGTGCTGGAACTCCACTTTTAACTCCAAATACTGTTTGGATTGTGATGTCATTGGTGACTTATCATACTAAAATATGCAATTTAGTATGTCTGTCTGTCTGTCTGTCTGACTTTCTTTTTTTTTTTTTGACCATGATGCATTCACTTGTTACTTATCCGTCTCAACCAAACTTGACAGGAGGACTAAGGGATCACATGATGGAGGCCCCCCCATCCCCCTCCCCAAGGGAGTTTTCTGCCTTGGGCAAAATCTATGCTCAGGTGTATATGAGAGCTCATCATGGCATTTTTCAAAAGCCACTTCTAAGAACAAAGGTAACAATTACAAAGAGCAATCAGAGATTGCAGACCCTCACCAGGACTTGTTTTGTGTGGAATTTGTGTACTGGTGTGTTATGTAATTAATAAGAGACATAATTAGAACTGCTACTTTATAACTGCTGACAGTGATGACCGGGTACCAAGACGTCCCGCTTTGATGCAACCCCTCTTTTATTGGACACCTGACCCTGACCCATGACATTTATTATTATTCACTTGAATTTAGAATGGGATTAAAATCAATTCAATTCAAATCAAATGGAAGACGAAATATGTACAGTCCTGCATTAGAGTCATCAGAAGGAACCTGAACAAGCAAAAAGCAAAGATGAAATCATCAGGAGGAACCTGGATAGGATTCACATTTCAGCTGCTTCTCCTCTCCCCTCCAACACATCCAGGCACAGCCAAGTGAGCCTCATTTGAAAAAACAATGTTTTTTTCCAAAAGAACCCAGATCAAAATATTTATTATATAATTCTGGCTGTCAGAACATGTCGGATAAAGTTGAAATTTAAAACATGTATTCTCCATCACTACTAGATCATAATTGTGAAGTTTCACATTAATTGATTAACCGGTTCCAGAGAAAACCTTTAATAATTTTCTTCAATCCAATGTGACTGCCGAACCATGTGACCTATCAATTATTCCTTAACAAACTTGTACACAAATGGCTTGGGGAGCATTTGTGTGAAGTTTCTCCTCGATCTGTCCAGCCATTCTGGAGAAGAAGATTTTTATCGGTTTTGTGGTAAATCCAATATGGCTGCCAAACCATGTGTCCAATGACATCATGTGTGTGAACCTTTTGTTCCTCATGAATAGGCGGTCATACTTGTAAAGTTTTGCCTCGATCTTATCGGCCACTTCAGAGGAAATTTTTAAAGGTTTAAAAAACAAATTGAATTTCGAAATTTGATTGTCAAATCATGTGACCGATGACATCATCAAATTGTTTTCTGTGAATCACTTTATCCTGAGGGGACCCTCAAATTTTCATACTGATCAGATGTAGCATTCTACATATGCAATTATGACATCATAACGAAGGCACCTGTGACAAAAAAAAATCACATTCCACATGTGTCCATGATGACAAGGAGTACTTGTCATGTGCCAAGTTTCAATTTTTTCTTTGGTGCGGTTTCAGAGATAGAGGTACAAAGTTTTTTTTTTTTTTTTTTTTTTTTTTTTTTTTCCATTTATCCATCATGGCTGCCACACCACGTGGCCGATGACGTCACGATCAATGAAACATTCTACTTGAGTAGTCGCTCCAATGGTGAAAATTTTGTCTCGATCCGACAAGAGGTTGCGGAGAAAAACAATAAAGTTCTGTGCGGACAAACAAACGGACCCAAATGCAATACCCTCTCCTTTGGCGAAGGCAACTGGAATGGCACTCGGTTGAGTGCATCCCTCCGCCGGGCTGAGTGCTTATGTTTTGTATCCACTGATAGACCGGACCTGAACCAAAGTCGAATCGACTTGTTCTTGTCACCTACCCAACTCGTCCACCTAGTTTGGTCATAACTCGTCCACGTTTTGAAATATCATGCTACATATCGTTTTGGCCCCATCCCTCAATGGTAAAGAATCGCTTAAAAAATTTTTTCAATGTTATATCTGGATTCAGATCTTCACCAAAATCAAATCTATTCGTCCTTCTCACTCACCCAGTATGTCCACCAAGTTTCTTCCGAATCCGGCCATAAGTTTTTGAGATATCGTGTTGTATACTGTCACGAATCCAGGGTATGGGGTTAGCACGAGGGAGCTCCTCAGACCTTCTCTGACCTCCGTTCCTGAGGCCACCGGCAAAATATTACTCTGTGGTCCGATTGGTTGCTTGGCAACTGTGGCCGCTCATTAGAACTGCTGAGCCTAGCAGAGTTTTCACTCCATGGTTATGCGTTACCTTATCGCTAGGCCGGCAACCCTGATTAGTGATCACGCCTTCAACATCTTCCCATCTATTTATAAACTTCCCGTCAAACTAAACTTACATATGATGTCGGACCAATGGAGGAAAGGAAAAAGTGAGCAGGCCGGAAAGGTTTAACAACTTAGGCACAACATGGTTTATTCAGGTCGAAGTCACATTTGCCACGGCGGCCGTGGGGTCTCCAAAATCTATTGCTACTAGCAATTATACGGCGGCCGCAGTATTTCCACGGTCACACAATGTAGCAGTGACATATGTTTTTATTTTTCGGGGAGCCGCACGGCGTATTTAGAAATTGTGGAGACCAAAAACGTGGGGTTGCCGTACGGTCTTTGATTTGATGTCGCACGGTGACCTTAAGGGGGCCCTGCGGCGGCCATAGAATTTTCAAGGCAGACGCAAGGTAGCCTCAAGGTGCCCGCAAGGCGACCGCAGGGGAGCCCTAAGGCGAACGTGCGGCCAGATGGACGGTAACGAGTGGGTTAATTGTTTCTTTTTGTTTTTTTTTACCAGTTTTTTTTTCGGCTTGTCAAATTGCTAAGGCGAACGTAGAAATGGAAAAAGTTATAACTCCGCGTTATAATTCCACGGCAACCCCTACGGCCTGTAAAAGATAGCCAAACGGCGTCGGGCCACCCTGAGGTCACGGCAAAAACTCTGCGGCCGCCGCACGTTTCTGTAAATTCAGAGGGCGTACGGCCGCCGTATCCTCGCCGTAGAGCAAATTTGACTTAGGCCTTAATGAGCAATGGCAGGTATTTACAACAGCAATCATGAGCTTGTATTTACAATGGATGGATAGAAATCTCAATTAAAAGGCACAATAGAATAGTAATTATTCTTAATGCTTACGGAGCCCACTTGCACATTCTTATTTATGCTAAACATATGACATGGCCTTAAACCATTCCTGTAAGCCTGGTGTTGGCTTATTGATTAGGGTGGCTGGCTTACGATCTTAGGGTCCTGAGTTCGAGCCTCGATGCTGCATTAACACCAGGTGGGGTTGACTCAGCCTGTCATCCTTTTGAAGTTGGTGAAATGAGTACCAGTGCACTGGTAGAGGGACACAGCATCAGCAGCACAGCCATGCTTCCAAGAAATGATAGCTACCCCAGCAGCCAAGCTGCTATACACAAGAACAGAACAGATTTTTTTTTGTATACCTTGTCGAGGCTCGTATGAGAGAGCTATCACACAACGCACAGCAAGGGGGCATGAGACAAGAGGGGTGGGAGTGGGTAGGACAAAACAGTGGGGAACAGAGACATTAGGAGATCTGCGGAAGGGAGAGGAATGAGGTGGGAAACATGGGGAATACAAGATTGACATTACAGGGACTTTCAGGAAGGAAAGCAGGGAATTTGAAGGAGGTGGGCTTGGGTGGATTATCGGGGGATTAGAAAAGATGGAGAATTTGGATGGGGGATGATAAGAGGTGGTGGTGAACAGCTGTTTTGAAGGCCTGGGGGGAAGAATGGGATTGAATAGAGTGAGGGAGTTTATTCCAAAGGTGGGGAAAAAGAGGAATAAAAGAGTGAAGGTGAGCAGTGATTTGTGATTTTGGTAGTTTTACCAGACGGGGGTTGTTGGCGGACCTTGAGCGCCCTGCGGAAATGTGGTGGGGACAAATCGCAGAGAGAGCAGGGGGGGGCGAGGCTGGAGAGGAGACTGTAGAAGACAGAAAGACCACCGATTAAGCTACGGTGAGAGGGTGAGAGGCCCAAAGACTCGGCCTCATTGCGGGAGATGCGAATGATCCGAAATGCCTTGGTTTCCACGGCGTGAAGCCGAGAAAGGTGGGAGGCAGGAACACCAGCCCAGAGGGGAGAGCAGTACTCCAGCAGGCTGCGGACGAAAGCTTTGTAAGTGGCCAGTAGCTCAGGTGGGCCGAGGAAGGACTTTGCACGACTGAGGATTCCCAGTTGGCGACTGGCTTTGGAGGTGAGGTTTGAAATGTGGCTTTCCCAGGAAAGGTCATGGCAGATAGTGAGACCCAGAAGCTTGAAAGAAAGGACTTATTCCAGAGGTTTGTTGAGAAAGTGGATGGATGGGGTGGGGGGGGGAGGGTTCTAAAGGGTCCTTTTGGAGAGACATATAGTGAGTGTGAGAGATTTGTCCGGATTGAAAGACAAATCTGGAATATTCCCAATCATTGCGAGTAACTGGTAATGCATCAGAAATTCATAAACAGATTTGGCTTTTCAAATATTTTACATTTAACTACCCTACCCCCCTAAATTAGAAAAATATGCTTTTTTCATCCATTTGCTTCATGATGTACCATACAACATGACATGGCATATTAGATTACTGGTTATCACTCTTGTCTATTTGTTAACATCACAAGGAATTTAATAGGTTACCAAAGCACTTTGGAGCACTACAAATACTATAAACTAAGGCACTTTAGAAAGTCAATCTTCCTCATCATATTCCTCATCCATTTCCTCATGGAAGTCTGATCCTTCATCATTTTCCTCATCATCTTGTAGTCTGTTTTCACAGGTTTGTAACTTGCACATCAAAGTGCACTTCAGCCCATTTCCTATGCATGAGCAATGTGGAGCTTTGCAAACTCTACGACAGTTACAACTCAGTAGATCAAGAACTGTCTGTGGAGCAGGCAATCCAGTCATCCACTTGACACCTAGGGCATTGTTGTCTTCTAGAGTCCAGCCATGTCCAACTGGATCAGGAGCACAAATCTCTTGCTCTAAGCTACGTCTCCAAATGGCTGCCTGGTAGTTAGTACGGAGAGTGTGTTGATACAGTGTATCATGACATGGAGGCAGTTGTAAAGAGTCCCCTTCCCCTTTTCGAGTGCAGAACATCAGATAGCGACATTCATTGATATCACAACAGCTTGGCAGTTGTGGCAGATACATTCTGCAAGTGAAGGCCTCTAAATCTCTGAACTGTTCATCTGACAGCTCCCAAGATTCTCCCAGATTGCCCAGACATTTATAGAAATCTGGACATTTCTGAAGTAATTTTAATGGCTTCACCTTGCCCTTTCTAGCAAAGGCACTTACAGTATCACAACCCGTGAATGCATGCAACCCATTGATGGCTTTGCACACATCATCACCATGGTGTAAGGCCATTTTGTTTGTCAATGTACTGTTGACAAGATTGGGTACCTCTTCGTTGATATACTGCACATCCAATAGTACCATTCAGGGCCAGAGCAAGGGCCAGGATATCAGTGTCTTTAGCTGTAACGACCACAGCTTTATAGCCATGATCTGCAGCATGCTTGGCATGCAGAAGAACTCTTGTATCGGCCTCTTCATGATCAGCATACAAGTCTTTTTCTTCTTCTGAAGAGTCTTTAGTTATGTGATAGCACTCTGTATTGCATGTCACATACATCTCCTTGTTGTTTAGTCTCTGCCTGAAAGTTGGTGATGTCCACTCTTTGACAAAATACTGTACCAAACTGGTTTTGTTATCTGCACTACCCAAGAACTTTCACCATTGATGAATTGTCTGACCCCCAGTTATATTACCTGAGCCTGTCTGACCCCTGAGCTTGTCTGATTATTATATTATATGTTCTTTATTATCTTATTATAATATGATTATAATATGATTATTATATGTCTGACCCCTGAGCTTAATACTCTCCTCAGCTCCTCTTCTGCACCTTTCAGCATTCTTGATTGATAAGGGTTTGTAAACATCAAACACTACATCAATTCTCTGGCTATTGACACCATCTTGTAATGCAGATTTATGCACTTGTTCAGCAAGTTGTGTAAAAGTCTTGTGTTCACCTTTGGTCTTCTGTACCAGACTCATGCCGTCTACGATGCATGTTGATGGGCTTTGAATCACATCTGAAGGTGGAACATTCTTTGCCAATGAAGGAGCAAGTGTGCACTTGTTATTTTTTCATAGAGATCCATCAGCAGTTGCAAGGGACCATGGTATTGGGCCTAATGGATGAGATAACACATCTTTTATGTCCAACCTACGGCTTTGAGCTCCAAGTATCATTTGTCCAAAGAGATTTCCGTCAGCATGTAGGATTACATCCTTTTCTCTACCTTTAGTGATGACTTTCTTTTTACACATATCTGAAAAGGTCCAGTTTTAATTTCGTCAATGTCATGAAACTTCGTTGTAAGCTGTGCAGACTCTCGTCTTTCCTCATTGAATATCTGGTATGCTTTCTCTCCCACACTATGTGCATTTAATAGATCTGTAGCAACCTCAGGAAATGCTAGGCACCCAGTTGATACACAAATGATATCAACAGCATCACCATTTATAGGATTTACCCACCCATTCTCGAAGTTGCCTATAATTGCTGCAACATCATGATTGTCCTTCCAAATTATTGTAAGCTGGAGGTCAACATGAATACACTTTGAAAATGATGTTGAACCATATCCCATACCTGTCACAGTGCAGTGCTTCTAAACTCAGCTGAAAGATAATACTTGGTGACTGCTGCTGGTTTGAGGCTGAATCCTTTGGTTCCTCCTGCTATTTTGGTATCACGATTGACTGTTTCCTCAATGGCCTGGTCCACAGGAATTTTACCAAATGGGTTGTTGGAACCAAGTTGAACAGAAAAGCTTCCCTGTTGAAACTCGTGGGATATTCCAGGATGTGAATCTTCCAGTCTTGTCATAGCTGCATAGTAGTATGGCAAATAGTGACCATAATTCAGCTTATCATACGCAAATATCCAGGGTAACATTGCACGTACTGATTGCAGATGCAAGGCCCGATCACCTTCATGAGCTGCCCTGATCAACCCCAGCATAATATCAACCATGTCTATGTAACTCATCCAAAATGATGCAAGTTTGCCATTAACCCCATCCCTTAGCTGTCCAAGAAATAACTCAAACAGGTGCAGGATCTCACACCAGCTAACATTCTCAATGACTCATGTGATTGATGTCTCAGTCAGGTTTTCATATTGAGAATCCATGAATTCCAGAGCATCATGTATGAGATTACATTTAGCAGGGTGATGTTCTTGGAGCCAAATGGGAAATGCTTTCCATGCAAGCTGAAGGAGAGATTCATATATAAGCTTGTGGAATCGTACAGCACGGTTATAAAGATGGCCGTCCATGACTGCAAGAGCTGCACCCTCAAGAGACTCCACAGAAAGATCCTTCAGTCCAGCATCTTGGAAACGCTTTCCAATTGTAGCCATGAAATTGTAGACTGTACGAAAGTCCCCCATACATAGTACTACATTCTTGAACATCTCTGAATGTTTCCATGTGATTTCCACAGCCTTTGCAAAAAGTGCCTTATCAAACATGCATACTATGTATGGGAGCTGTAATGCTTTCATTATTTTGTTTGATTAATTGAGAACCTCATACACTGTGGACATGGAAGTGGCTGGGGCATTTATAGTTGGCAGATATCAAACTTCATCAAATGATACCTCAACACTGTTACGATTTACTATGTTAAAACCGGTCCAGCTAGGTACACTTTGTTGTTCTTTCCTGGACACTGCCCAGAGCCGATTTTTCTTCTTGGCGTCTTCACTTGCATTTGATCTACACAGATCTACAGCTACTGTTACTGGAGGTGCCTATGATTGCTGCAATTATTTGCTAAATACTGGAGGTGTCTATGATTGCAGTATATCAAGGAAGAGGTCGCCAATCACGTCAACAGTACATTGACATAAACAAAATGATTGCTGCTTGAGCACCAGCATCCTGAGCAGTCAGGCTTTACACCAAAGAGGTCAACGATTGACCGTATCCTTGCTCTTCGTGTCCTCACCGAACGCAGAAGAGAGTTTCGGCAGGGGCTGCTTGCAGCCTATGTTGATCTCTGTAAAGGGTTCGATTCAGTGAATCGGGATGCCCTCTGGAGGATTCTCGGTCTTCGTGGGGTGCCACCAAAACTGATCGATCTGATGTCTGAACTCTACTCTGGTACTGAGAGTGCTGTGAAGTGTGGTGGTACCATCTCTGACTTGTTTCCAGTTGTTACTGTAGTTCGTCAGGGTTGTGTACTGGCCCCCACACTTTTCAGCACTTGTATGGACTGGATTTTAGGGAGGATGTCAGAAAGATCAAGCTGTGGTGCATCGTTTGGGAATGTCAAGATCTTGGACCTTGATTTCGCAGATCATGCAGTCATATTTGCGGAGACTTTAGATATCCTTTTGGGGGCCCTCGAGGTGCTGAATGAGGAGTCAGAGCTGCTGGGATTACGGGTTTCTTGGGTCAAAACTAAGATCCAGGCTTTCAGTGACATCTTGGATGCTGCTGTCCTGTCTGTGTCTGTTTGTGGTGAGGATGTTGAGGTTGTGGAGAGATTCACTTACCTTGGCAGTGATATTCATGTCTCTGCTGGCTGTGAGTCAGAGGTCAATAGACGTCTGGGTCGGGCCTGGGGAGTCATGGATTCACTGGATCATGGGGTGTGGCACTGCCGGTACCTGTGCGGGAGGACGGAAATCGGAGTCTTCAGGTCCTTGGTGCTTCCAGTCTTGCTCTATGGATGCGAGACTTGGACTCTGACCAAGGATCTGAGACGGAGACTTAATTCCTTTGGTACCAGGTCTCTTTGGAGAATCCTTGGCTATCGCTGGTCAGATTTTGTGTCCAACGAGCGGTTGCTGAGAGAGACTCGGATGAGATTTGTTACCTGCATTGTCCGTGAGCGTCAGTTGCGGCTGTATGGACATGTGGCTCATTTTCCTGACGCTGATCCTGCTCACCAGATTCTCTCAGCGAGGGAGTCTCGTGAGTGGAGGAGGCCAATGGGCCGACCACGCGCCTCATGGTTGCAGCAGGTTGATCAGCATCTCAAGGAGATGGGGATGGGCCTGGCATCTGCCTGGGGGAAGGCCAGACGGAGGCCCCTGGAGTACCGGCGGAAAGTGGATGCAGCGATGCGCTGTTCTGGCACATGCTCCCATACCTGACCTGACCTGTTACTGGAGGACCGAGTCTGTTTCCGGAATTGTAACATGGCAAGGGTTCTGGTATGATGTAAATTGAATGTTTTGTGATTTTCTTCACACTGGTTCTCTGCTGTGGAAGTTATGGCCCAATGAATTTGTGCTGAACAGCTATCCCATTTACATGATGAGAGGTTCCTTCCCCACTCAGTGTTTCCTACATGCGATCAATATTGTCCCATGCCAGGGTAGTGAATACATTTGGATGAATTTTGGAAGGTATTGCAATTCCCTATTCAGAAGTTGACTGTAATTTCTCAATGCAAAGGGCAGTCTCAATTTCCTCAGTCACTGAATACGATACACAATGGCCAAATCTATTCAGAATGTTTACAAGTTCTACATTCCCTGTTAATGATTTCACAACCAGTGGTAGCAAAATATGCTTGGGTGGATGTCTCTTTCCCCTAGTTACAGCATGAATGAGGTCTTGCCCAAAGGACTTGATTTGCCTGTTGGCTGAAACTGTTTGGTTTTCATCGCCACATGTTCCTGCTATTACTGTGCGATAAAAATGAATTACAAATGTAGACAAGAATGCATCTGCATTGTTCAATTCATCTAGCTGGGGGGGCCATATTTCTGTATGATTACTTTTATGTATGCTTTTGTCAATATTGTCCTATTGTCAGATTAATTTGACTTCAGGATACTTAGTTCTTGCTGTAAATTCAGAATGTCAAGAACTAATTTATCTTGAGAGATACTATCTGGAAAAAATTACAAGTCGACCTTTCTCATCACTAATAATTTTTACAGAATCCTGAAATTCTTCTTCTAACTTGTGGCATAGGTTCTTCCTAGTTGAATCTGAGACCTGTGTACAACCCAACTCTTTCATGTGGTCCAGTAGCATGGTCCGGAGATCATTAAACATTATAGCACGGGGGTTCACAAATAAATTGCACCGGATATAATGACATACATACTGGAAGGCTTTGTTCTCAATTTTACAGTACTCATTTTCAGCTGGACTGTCAGTAGATGAACATTTTTTCACATAATCTTCTTTGGTATATGGTCTGTAACATGACCTGTGAAAATGAGCCTCTGCAGCTACTGCTTCTCTTCTAAGTAAGGCAACTACTCTACTGTCATCTAATTTACTAACAGCAACTACTGTCATCTAATTTACTAACAGCAACTTCACGAAGTTTGGCATCTGCTCCAGTTGTTACGCATTTCTGCAAGACTTCACGGGTCTTGGACCCAGATATAAACTCGCTCTGTTTCTGACACAGGATGCACTTCTGTTCATGTACCCTGGAAGTACTGGGTTGTTCTCTAATAGATCTTCTAACAGTTGCAATTTGATGGAGCTTGTCAATGGGTGATTCCTTACGCTCTATAGCCTCCAACTGTTTCTTCATTGTAAAGAGTTTTCAGCATTTTGCATGGTATGTTAATTGTGGAAGTTCATTTCCATTCAATTGTTTAGCAATATCTAGAAGGGGCTGATGATTTCGTATCTTTGTAGCCCGCAGTAATGTTTGCCAGGAGTCATTATCCTTCAGTTGAACGAGAGGTGCTGTAATGTCTTCATTAGGACTGTGCACTATACAAACACAATCCTCATGGTCAACTCGAGGTCTCTTGGCAGGATGGTCAGTGGACATCGCTGTTGGGCCCTGTCTGGTACACCTGAAACAAAGTAGCGTATGGCCATATCCATCACCAAAAAAGTAAAGCAAAGCAAAGAAATCATGCATTTATGTTCCCTAATGACTAGTAGATAAATGTAAATGTGATATAAATATATCCCACCAAGGTATTTAATGATATGCATTCATCAGTAGTAACATATAAAAATGTGTTATTTTTCAGTTATGGGGGTAGGGGTAACTGAATGTTAAATTTTCAAAATTCATACATATTTTTTAGGTAAATAATACTTATCCAGTTATTGGCAGTGATTGGGGATATTTTGGGCATATAAAGCATTCTCTTAAATACAATAGTCTTTGACATATAGAATAAAGTGTCAGCCACAGAATTCCATATTGAAGAATATTAGGGACTTAAATTCTCATGATAAAATTTATTTCTCAATATATATCCACATCATTGACAAGCTTTGTATTTACATCATACCAACCAATTACCTGTAACAAAATAAAAATATATTTGATCATTTCTATTAACATTTTGCATGTCCTGAAGCTGAAATTCAATTTTCCTAATTTTTTCCTGATTAAAAACAGAAAATCAAGGGTAACTACTGCTAAGCTACCATATTATGAGGGCTACCCAGGCTTAAATGATGCCTGAGATAGATACACATCTGAAAAACATCATAAACAATTGCCACTAATCTGATACCGATTCATAAAAATTAGGGCCTTGGCCCATGGACTATGTATGGAAAGATCTGTCAGGTTTGAGTGAAGGTCCTGGATGTCCACACTGTTAAAGAAGAGGGGGGGTAGGGTAGGACGGGGGGGAGCGGGGGGAGGTAATAAGAGTTGTTGAAAGAGTCTGGGGGTTTGCAGAAGCGTTTGGCGATAGGGCCGGACGAGGAGGAGAAAAGGTTCGGTAGTGATGGATTGGGTTACAGTGGGGAGTAATGAGAGATGGCAGAGGGCAGTTGAAGGTTGAAGGAGGTGGTGAGATGGAGTAGAGAGGGCAGGGCAAGGAGCCAGCTTTGTGGATGTGAGGGGGGAGGGGGGAGGGGAACTTTGAGAAGGGGGAGTGAGGGTGGAGATTGGAGGGAAAAGGTTGAGAGGGGAGTGTTGAGAGAGAAGGGAGAAGGGTGAGGGTGGAGTTTTGAGAAAGGTTAGAGGGAAGCTTGGAGGAGGAAGACTGTGAAGGTTGCTTTGAGAGGGAGGGGAGACGATGAGAGCAGGCATGGCCAAGGGGCCATGAGGGTGATGGGAGCGGTGGGGAGAGGAGAATGATGAGACTTGGTCATGGTATGGTGAAGAAGTGAGCAGGCAGGGGGAGGTACAAGATTTGAGGGGTTGGGAAGAGGGGGAGGTGTGATGAGGGGAAGGAAAGAGCATGTTTGTGGTATTCATGAGTGTACTGATTGAGAGAGTGAGATATCTGTTAGGTTAGAATGGAGCCCACAGATGTTGGAACACCACACAGTTTGGGACAACAGAGGAGGAGCTGATACTGAAGCAGAAGACAGTAAAGAAATGCTAAGACTGGATGTAGGATGAGGGGCAAGATGGGAGGGATCAAGATAGGGTATAACAGGTGAGGAGGTTGGAGGAGGTAGATTTAAGGAGGTGGGGTGAATTGGCATTGAAGTTGGAAAAGACAGGATGATTGATGGAACACGAACATACATTGCAAACTCGGAGCTTAAAATTTTTTTTGAAGTCAGAGATGCCATTAAAGACACCATTACCTGAGAGATGCAATTGAGGAGAATTGGGAGAATGGAGAAAAGAAATGTTGTAACATTTGGTCTTTTTAGACATAGGATGAAGGAAAGGTCAAATTAAGTATGGTCTTTTGAAGAAGAAGAAGTGTGAATTATGATACAATAACGAGAAGCACACGTGCGAAAGAGGAAGTTGGAACATTTTAACAGACCGTTGTTATTATTATCTTGCCAAAACGAAGTTTTTGCAAGATATGTTTGTTAGTCAGCTTGTATGTTTTTTGTTTTTTTTGTTTGTTTGTTTGTCTGTAATCACATATAAAAAATTCTGCAGAGCACAGTTATCATTGGAAATTTTTGTAACTTCGCATATCAGAGGCCTATAGAGGTCCCTTTCAGTGCACAAAATTTTGAAGGTTAAGGTCAGGGGTCAAGGTCACTTTGTCGCAAATCAGGGGAGTCGACGAAGCCCTTATTTTTTGAGTAATTTTGATCGGATCGTCTTCAAACTTCATGGGAATATAGTTCATGGTCTGGCGCTCAGCTGATTAATTTTTGGTGGCAATTGGCCTTGACCTTCATGGTTAGCGCCTGAGGTCAAACATATTTGGCCCCAAGGTTAAATTTTCAAGTTTTAGGAACCATATCGTGTAGTACCTCAAATTGAACACCTCGATGAGTGCTTTCTAGATATGTCAAGCTTGAGACATTATGATGTCATTTGGTGACGTTATGAGGCAAACGCATATTTTTCATGGTTACTCTGTAGAACGATTCTCATCGGAATCTCTCGTAGGCAGATATTCCTCAAGGAGTCGCTCCTGGTGGATGGCAGCTCTGTTCACCTCAGTGTGACCTTAAAGAAGTCACACGTGGTCACCTTTTGGCAAGATACAGGTCACCCTGCAGGTGACATTGGTTTATTTTTATGTTTTTTCGATAAAGATATGTTGGATTAGGTAAAGGAAGGGTTGAAGAAAAATCATGAAGGTGTATGGTGTATGTGGGCTGGCTAAAGTAGAAGGAAGATGGTTGATAGGCAGAATATGGAGGAAGAAGAGTCTGTACAAGAATTAATGTGGTTACATGGGGAATAAGGAAGGTAAGGAGGGAAAAGATTATTTTTTTTGTATTTTTTTATATTTTAAGACATGAAACAGAGGGTATAGTTGGGAGGCTTGCCTGAGCATAGCCTCTCCTTTATTCTCATCATCATTGGTGATGCTGTTTACCAGATTAAAATGCTCATACTGGCGACATCCCCTTCACCATGATCACAGGCAAAGGTGCCAAGCCAGCTGAAAGTTCATTTGCTGGAGAAGTACCGCACGTCATTTGCACAGCAACATGCACTGGAGCTCGGTAATCACGCGGCAGCTTTGCTGGCACGTGATGTGGAGGCTGAGAGACTGCGTGATGAGATTAGAGTGCTGCGAGAATGGCTGGGAAATGAGCAGGTACAATGATGAAAGCATGACAGCTTGCAGTTTGTGTGTACCTGAATGTAAAAATGGTTTCCTTATGATTTACTTATTTATATCATACGAAAGCAAAATTTTGGAATACTTCCCCCTCTCCCCCACAATCTATACCATTTACATATTTCTCCCTCATACAATCATATCTCCCCCACTGGATACCATTGACCAGAGTCTCAGGGCCAGGCTGAATGGCAGAGTTGAGCTGTTCAGGGAGCTGAGGCGTAAAACTGTGCATGCGCTAAGGGTGGACAAGGAGGCCGATGTGCGAAGAATCTGTGAGGGGGTAGAGCATCACGTGTGGACAGGTGATTATCGTCCTGCTTACAGGGGAATTCGCACATTGCGTTCATCCAAGCCCATCCTTCGGCACACTGCTTTTAGAGCGGAGGGTGGTAGGCTCTTGACAGAGGAGTCCGAAGTGAAGGCCCGCTGGGCCGGTTACTTTGAGCGGTTGTACCAGGCTGATCAACCAGGTGTCGAGTTGGACATCAGGGGTGTTACAATCCCTGTTGCTGACCCTCCAATCAACTGTGGTCCACCTTCGCTTGTGGAAACACGTGCTGCGGTGAAATGGGGTAAATCTCCAGGGATCTATGGCATCCATGCTGAACTTCTCAAGGCTGGTGGAAATGCTGCACTCGTGTCGTTGCATGTAGTTCTGTGCTCTGCCTGGAACACAGGCATCATCCCAACTGATTGGAAGAGGGGCCTTGTTGTCCCTCTCTGGAAAGGGAAGGGTGATCGCCAAGACTGCAACTTCCGAGGGGCGACGCTGCTCTCAGTGCCGGGCAAGGTCTTTGCTCGAATAATTATTGATGGGGTTCGCCACCATCTGCTTGAGCACCAGCTCCAGAGCAGTCAGGCTTTACACCAAAGAGGTCAACGATTGACCGTATCCTTGCTCTTCGGGTCCTCACCGAACGTTGACGAGAGTTTCGGCAGGGGCTGCTTGCAGCTTATGTTGATCTCTGTAAAGCGTTCGATTCAGTGAATCGGGATGTCTTCTGGAGGATTCTTGGCCTTCGTAGGGTGCCACCAAAACTGATCGATCTGATGCCCGAACTCTACTCTGGTACTGAGAGTGCTGTGAGATGTGGTGGTACCATCTCTGACTTATTTCCAGTTTTTTCTGGAGTTCGTCAGGGGTGTGTGTACTGGCCCCCACACTTTGCAGCACTTGTATGGACTGGATTCTAGGAAGGATGGCGGAGAGATTAAGCTGTGGTGCATCGTTTGGGAATGTCAAGATCTCTGACCTTGATTTCGCAGATGATGCAGCCATCTTTGCGGAGACTTTAGATATCCTTTTTGGGGCCCTCGTGGTGCTGAATGAGGAGTTGGAGCCACTGGGATTATGGGTTTCCTGGGTCAAAACTAAGATCCAGGCTTTCAATGACATCTTGGATGCTGCTGTCCTGTCTGTGCCTGTTTGTGGTGAGGATGTTGAGGTCGTGGAGAGATTCACTTACCTTGGCAGTGATATTCATGTCTCTGCCGGCTGTGAGTCAGAGGTCAATAGACGTCTGGGTCGGGCCTGGGGAGTCATGGATTCACTGTATCATGGGGTGTGGCGCTGCCGGTACCTGTGCGGGAAGACGAAAGTCCGAGTCTTCAGATCATTGGTGCTTCCAGTCTTGCTCTATGGATGCGAGACTTGGACTCTGACCAATGATCTGAGACGGAGACTTCATTCCTTTGGTACCAGGTTTCTTCGGAGAATCCTTGGCTATCGCTGGTTGGACTTTGTGTCCAACGAGCAGTTGCTATGAGAGACTCGGATGAGATTTGTTGCCTGCATAGTCTGTGAGCAAAGCCTGGTGTTGGCTTAGTGGTTGTGGTGGTGGCTTGGGATCCTTGGGTCCTGAATTCAAGCCCCGTTGGCCGCTGAATTAATACACCAGGAGGTTGATTCAGCCTGTCATCCCTCTGAGGTCGGCAAAATGAGTACCAGTGTACTGGTAAGGGGGACACTGCATCAGCGGCATAGCTGCGTCCCACCCAATGAATCAACCAGCAGCCACAGGCTGCACCCGAGAGAGAGAGAGATGGAGAGTCTGTAAGCGTCAGTTGCGGCTGTATGGACATGTGGCTCGTTTTCCTGATGCTGATCCTGCTTCCCAGATTCTCTCAGTGAGGGAGTCTCTTGAGGGGAGGAGGCCAATGGGCCGACCACGTGCCTCGTGGTTGCAGCAGTTTGACCGGCATCTCAAGGAGATGGGGATGGGCCTGGCATGTGCCTGGCGGATGGCCAGACGGAGGCCCCTCGAGTACCGGCGGAGAGTGGACGCAGCGACGTGCTACTCTGGCGCATGCTCCCATACCTGACCTGACCTGATCATATTCCTTTTTCTATTCTGACTCATTATTTGACCTTTTTCCCTTCTCTACCTTGCTGTCCCTTTCATTTGATCCATTTCCATCTCCAAAAACTTCCCCTCTTCGAGTTCATATGTAATATATAAACAGCACTTAATGCTGACTCTTATAATAAAATGCAACATGAATTGATTACATTTTCTCAGCTGCCTGATGTTGGCAAATAATGCCACATGAAGATCCATAATGTCAGAAACCGCATTTAAATACTGGTTTAAGAAAAGTTGTAAAACTAATGGGAAACTTTACTTTTTAGCATCACTGGAATTTTCAGATAAGGTATCATCATTGCTCACAGTCAGTCCGTCCATCTTCTTCTTCGACTTTTCCGGCCAAACCGTCTGGCCAATCCGGCTGAAATTTGGCAGTAACTTTCCTTTCCTGACTGGTAACAGGAATTGCAAAGCTCGTTCCAGTCACATGACTTTAAGTTGGTCAAAATGGCCGACTTAGTCCATTTCTTCAAAAATCTTCTTCAGACCCACCAGTCAGAATGATACCAGATTGGTGTTACAACATTAGGTCTGTGCCTGTTTGTGGTGAGGATGTTGAGGTCGTGGAGAAATTGACTTATCTTGGCAGTGATATTAATGTCTCTGCTGGCTGTGAGCCAGAGGTCAAAAGATATCTGGCTTGGGCCTGAGGAGTCATGGATTCACTGGATCATGGGGTGTGGCGCTGCCAGTATCTGTGCGGGAGGACGAAAGTCGGAGTCTTCAGGTCCTTGGTGCTTCCAGTCTTGCTCTATGGATGTGAGATTTGGACTCTGACCAGGGATCTGAGACGGAGACTTAATTCCTTTGGTACCAGGTCTCTTCGGAGAATCCTTGGCTATCGCTGGTTGGACTTTGTGTCCAACGATCAGTTGCTGAGAGAGACTCTGATGAGGTTTGTTACCTGCATAGTCCATGAGCATCAGCTGTGGCAGTATGGACATGTGGCTCGTTTTCCTGGTGCTGATCCTGCTCACCAGATTCTCTCAGCGAGGGAGTCCCAGATTCTCTCAGCATCATGCGATGCACACATGAGTGGAGGAGGCCAATGGGACGACCACGTTGCCTCGTGGTTGTAGCAGGTTGATCGGCATCTCAAGGAGATGGGGATGGCCAGACGGAGGCCCCTGGAGTACCGTCGGAAAGTGGAAGCAGCGACACGCTGCTCTGGCGCATGCTCCCATACCTGACCTGACATGATTAGGGCAGGGTCCTGATGCTATATTCTGGAGGCCATGCCAATCACATGACAAAAAGTGTTAAAATGGCGATCCCTCAAATTCCTTCCAAAATCTTCTCCTGATCAACCAGAAAGAATGCCACTAAATTTGGGTTACAACATTTGGCCACGATAGAGATGTTAAATTGCCGAAGTCATTCCGATTACGTGACCAGAAGTATGTCAAAATTGGCCGACTTATTCAGTCTTTGGAAAATCTTGTAAATTCCTTCAAAAATCTTTATCTCCAGACCCACCAGTCAGAATCCTATCAAATTGGGGTTACAACATTAGGACACGGTCCTAATGTTAAATTGCTGAGGCCAGGCTGACCATCTGACAGGAAGTGTGTCAAAATGGTGGTCATGCAAATTCCTTCCAAAATCTTCTTCTCCAGACCCACCAGTCAGAATGTGACCAAATTTTGGTTGCAACATTAAGCTGGGCTATGGATGTTAATTATACTGCAGAAGTCATGCAGATCACATGACCGGAAGTGTGTCAAAATGGCCGACAGCCATCTTTTGGCAAAATCGATAATTCCATTAAAAATCTTCTTCTCCAGACCCACCAGTCAAGAATTACAGTCAAAAGGAATTGTTGGGAAAATAGATGCAGGTGGAGGCCATTCAGCCCATCATGCCTGTGCCACATCAACACCACATCAATTTATCAACACAAGATCAAAGAAGAAAAGGCAAAATGTTTTTGTTTTTATTTTTAATGAAGTGTTTAAAAAAAAATTCCATTTTCTTTTTCCTCCTTTTTGAGGGAAGGGGACATGGGCTTGGGTTAAAAAAAAAAAACGCACAAAACATCAACCACGCAACACCTCTTGTGGAGAACCCCACCAACACGCCGTACACATGCACACAATCACCCATCAATGCTCAAACTACGGAAAAGTCAAATCAACATCCCTTTACCCCTCTATCTCCATAACTTTCAGGTACCTATCTAATTTTAATTTAAACTTATCTACTTTTTCTGCTGCCACGACCTTTCCAGGGAGACCATTCCATGCATCAACTACTCTCCGAGTAAAAGTCCTCAACCTTACTGCCATTTTAACTCTCCTCTTCTTTACCCTCAGGCTATGGCCCCTGGTTCTGTCACTGTCTGCTCTGTTGAATAATTCATCCTCACTTATTTTATCTCTACCTTTCATTATCTTAAACATCTCCATCATATCTCCTCGTAACCACCTCCTTTCTAGTGTATAAAGCCCTGTATCCTTCAGGTAATTCCGTGTCTAAAAAGTCCCACTGTTACAATGCTTCTTTTCTCCATTCTCTTAATTCTCCTTCATTGCATCCCTCACGCAATGTCTTTAATCTCATCTCTGACTTAAACATTTTAAACTCACAGTTTGCAATGTATGTTCGTGTTCCATCAATCATCCTTTTCTTCCAACTTCAGTACCAATTCACGCCACCCCCTTAAATCTACCTCTTCCTAATCCCTCACCTGTTATTCCCCTCTCCTTACCCCTCCCATCTTGCCCCTCATCCTACCTCTGCTTTTGGCACCTCTTCACTGCCTTCTGCTTCAGTATCAGCGCCGCCTCTGTTGTCCCAAACTGTGTGGTATTCTAACATTTTTGGGCTCCATTCTACCCTAACAGAATTCTCACTCTCTCAATCAGTACAGTCCTCAACACTCCACAAACATGCACCTTCCTTCCTCTCAGCACCCCCCCCATCCTCTTCCCAACCCCTCAAATCTTGTACCTCCCCCTGCCAGCTCCCTTCTTCACCATACTTCTACTAAGTCTCATCCTTCCCCTCTCCCCACCTCTCCCGTCACCCTCCTGCACCTTGGCCCAGCCTGCTCTCATCGTCTCCCCTCCCTCTCAACGCAACCTTCATATCACACTCTTCCCACTCCAAGCTTCCCTCTCATCTTTCTCCTTCAACTCTCCCCTCTCACCCTCTCCCTCCAATCTTCCCCTCACTCCCCCTTCCCATAGTTTCCCCCCTCACATCCACAAAGGTGCCTCCTTCATCCTCCCTCTCTCCTCCATCTCATCACTTCACCTCCTACAATCTTAAATTGCCCTCTGCCCCTTTCTTATTACTCCCCACTACTCCTCAACCCATCACCACCGAGCCTTTTCTCCTCCTCGTCCAGCTCTCTCCCCAAGCTCTTCTGCAATCCCCCACACACTTTCAATAACTCTCCTTACCTCCCACCCCCCTCATCCCTCGTCCTACCCTCCCCCTCCCCTGCACCCAAAACCTCCTCCCCTGCCTCTTCCTCAACAGTGTGGACCTCAAACGTACAAGGAAATCAGACACAGGTGTAGGCCATTCAGCCCATCATGACTGCGTGACATCAACACCACACTAAGTTATCAACACAAGATCCAAGGAAAATGCGAAATTTATTAATTTTTTAAATAGTGATTTTTGTGGGTTTGTATATATATATATATATATATATATATATATATATATATATATATATATATATATATATATATATATATATATATATATATATATATATTGTTGTGGAGCCGGGCGTCAGTTGCGAGCACGACCGCTAGGTGGAGCAGTAGGGTCGACTCTACCGAACACCCGGAATCTATATCCTACCTTACAGGACTGTGAATCGTCAATAAATCAACCATGTGGGACAGGGTTATCTGCCAAACTTCAAAATACCTAGAGGCCCACATGGCGAGCGACCGAGGATTCACACCCTCGACAGCACTCGTACGGGCTGAGCCGTATGCGTGCTCGACCCGTGCGTAACCCGAGCGGATGGTTACCGAGGTCCCGTCAGTCCAAATATACAATTTGCCGCTTCCCAAATTTCCCAACACGCACCGTGCTAAGCCAATTAAAGAAACACAGAAACGAGCTGAAACATTTAACAGGGGATTTATTTATAATGGGGGGAGGGGCAGGGGGGAGCACGCAAGGAGCAGAGTTATCCGATTATAAGAAATGAAATGCAAAGTACTAGCAAAAAGCACTTATCCAGTCTCTACTTAAAGACGGGGGCCTCACGGACACACACACGCACACACAGACCCCTGAAAGAAAAATGGACCTTCCCGCCTCGTGCAGTTTGGCCGAGACCAGCGAACCAGACCAGCGTTGAGATGCGACCAGCCCAGCGCCAGCGAGATGCGACCAGCCCAGCGTCGACGAGAGGCGACCAGCGTTGACGAGATGCGACCATCGCTCCAGCAGACCATGCGCTCGAGCTGATGGAGAACCAGACTCCACCGACAAGACGAGATGAGAGCAGATGCCGGCGACAGGACGAGATCAATCTCCCCCATTCATCCCAAAATCACCAACCTTTTTCTCTGGGAGGGAGGGGCCTCTTTCCCTGACCACTCGCCTCTTGATTGGCTGGAACCATCGCACAATTCTCTGGCCGCCCTCCATTGGACAGATGCACAGTAGGCGGGGCAACTCCCCCCTTCTGGGTGGAGGAGCTTGTGGCTCCGCCCACCTCCTCACCTCTGGCCGCGTGCTTAATGGCGATCGTGTTGAGTCGGAAACGGGGAGGGTGAGATGCCCGCTCCTTGCCGATTGGCTAAGGAGGGATGCCATGCCTACGTTAGACTCCGCCCACGCGCGCGCTTGCTGGCGAGTGCGCGAAGAATGCCGCGAGCAGAGTGTTGTTGCTGTGAGAGCAAAGATGGTGTGGATGTAAAAATAAAAGAAAACCCTGACTATCAAAATAACTCCGCAGCACATGAACATTTAATTCCCATTAGACGAGGGACGGGACCCTAACTAGAAGCACGCACTTACTGATTTAACTGAGCTATAGGGGACAGCTGTCTGTCTGTGTGCACAAGGCTTCCAAATTCGTAACAATATATGTTGTTCGCCTTTCGGCTGCTCCCGTTAGGGGTCGCCACAGCGGATCATCCATTATGATCCGCATACTGATTTGGCATAGGTTTTACGCCGGATGCCCTTCCTGACGCCACCCTGGTCACCTCTTACGACACAGGGATAAGGATTGGGTTTTGCCGTGATTCCGGGCTGCCCGACACCCTCTCATAGCGTGGCCCAGCGCAGAGCTCCCATCATCAAGCGATCCTCCAGCCCAAGCCTCCGAGTAGCCGGATTACAGGCGCACGCCACTACGCCCGGTAGGCAGAGTCAATCCCACTTGGTATTAATTCAACAGCTGAGCAGGATTTGAATTCAGGATCCAAGGATGCCAAGCCCACCACCCTAACCATTAAGCCAACACCAGGCCATACACCATGGAATATAGTTTGTGAAGTCCCCAGAATGGCAATCGCAATCATACCTTCAATGAACTTGCCAAACATCAATGTGAATATCTGTAGTAATGTAATATTAAAGTTCATTCCTGGTTTTTGTGATCACAGTAAATGGATTCCATGAAGGTACATTCATGAGTTCATGTTTATATCAGTTGTGTATCATCCTTGTTAATGGAAATCACTGTTATCCTGGATGCCCTTCCTGATGCAACCCTGGTCGCCTCTCACGACACAGGGATAAGGATTGGGTTTCACCATGATTCCGGGCTGCCCTGCACCCTCTCATAGCATGGCCCAGTGCAGAGCTCCCGTCATCAAGCGATCATCCAACCCAAGCCTCCGAGTAGCCGGATTACAGGCGCACGCCACTACGCCCGGTTAAATTCGTAACAATATATATATTTTTTAGGTTTTTGGAGTATTTGTATTGTTTTTTTCTTCCCCTTAGGGGAGGGGGCAAGGGCTTGGTTAAAAACACACATCAACCACACAACTCCACTTGACGAGACCCCCACCAACAGCACTCCGTCCACATGCACACAATCACCCATCAATGCTCAAACCACTGAAAAATCAAATCAACATCCCTGCACCCCTCTATCTCCATAACTTCGAGGTACCAATCTAATTCCATCTTAATTCACCTCCTTTTTAAAAAATATTTTTTACTCTCGGGCTACGGCCCCTGGTTCTATCACTGTCTATTCTGTTGAATAATTCTTCTGCATTTATTTTATCCATACCTTTCATTTTCTTAAACATCTCCATCATATCTTCTCGGAACCCGTCTTCTTTCAAGTGTATAAAGCCCTGTCTTCTTCAGCCGCTCCTCAGCTAAGTCTAGCTAGGCCCGAAATAAATCTAGTATGCCTGCGCTGAACCCTCTCGATGGTATCTATGTCCTTCCTGAGTTGTAGTAACCAGAACTGCACACAATATTCTACTAAATGTGCCCTCACTAAATTCCTGTAAAATGTTAACACCACTTCTTTTGCAATATAAATGATCCCCCTCTGAATACAGCCTAACACCCTATTTGCTTTACCTATAGCTGTCCAGCACTCTGATGCCTGCATACCAGGTCAGGTCAGGTATGGGAGCATGCGCCAGAGCAGCGCGTCGCTGCGTCCACTTTCCGCCGGTACTCCAGGGGCCTCCGTCTGGCCATCCCCCAGGCAGATGCCTGGCCCATCCCACTCTCCTTGAGATGCCGATCAACCTGCTGCAACCACGAGGCACGTGGTCGGCCCATTGGCCTCCTCCACTCACGAGACTCCCTCACTGAGAGAATCTGGTGAGCAGGATCAGCGTCAGGAAAACGAGTCACATGTCTGTACAGCCGTAGCTGTCGCTCACGGACAATGCAGGTAACAAATCTCATTTGAGTCTCAGCAACCGCTCGTTGGACACAAAGTCCAACCAGCAATAGCCAAGGATTCTCCGAAGAGACCTGGTACCAAAGGAATTAACTCTCCGTCTCAGATCCTTGGTCAGAGTCCAAGTCTCACATCCATAGGGCAAGACTGGAAGCACCAAGGACCTGAAGACTCGGACTTTCGTCCTCCCACACAGGTACCCGCAGCACCACACCTATTATTCAGTGAATCCATGACTCTCCAGGCTCGACCCAGACGTCTGTTGACCTCTGACTCACAGCCAGCAGAGACAGGAATATCACTGCCGAGGGAAGTGAATCTCTCCACGACCTCAACATCCTCACCCCAAACAGGCACAGACAGGACAACAGCATCCAAGATGTCATTGAAAGCCTGGATCCCAGTTTTGACACAGGAAACGCGTAATCCCACCGGCTCTGACTCCTCATTCAGCACCTCGAAGGCCTCCAAAAGGATATCTAAAGTCTCTGCAAAGATGACTATCATCTGCGAAATCAAGGTCAGAGATCTTGACATTCCCAAACGAAGCACTGCAGCTTTATCTCTCTGACATCCTCCCTAGAATCCAGTCCATACAAGTACTGAAAAGTGTGGGGGCCAGTACACACCCCTGACGGACTCCAACAACAACTGGAAATAAGTCAGAGATGGTACCACCACATCTCACAGCACTCTCAGTACCAGAGTAGAGTTCAGATATCAGATCGATCAGTTTTGGTGGCACCCCACGAAGGCTAGGAATCCTCCAGAGGACATCCCGATTCACTGAATCGAACGCTTTACAGAGATCAACATAGGCTGCAAGCAGCCCCTGCCAAAACTCTCGTCTGCGTTCGGTGAGGACCTGAAGAGCAAGGATACGGTCAATCGTTGACCTCTTTGGTGTAAAGCCTGACTGCTCTGGACGCTGGTGCTCAAGCAGATGGTGGCGAACCAGATCAAGAATTATCCGAGCAAAGACCTTGCCAGGCATTGAGAGCAGCGTCACCCCTCGGTAGTTGTTGCAGTCTTGGCGATCACCCTTCCCTTTCCAGAGAGGGACAACAAGGGCCGTCTTCCAGTCAGTTGGGATGATACCTGTGTTCCAGGCAGAGCACAGAACTGCGAACAACGGCACGAGTGCAGCATTTCCACCAGCCTTGAGAAGTTCAGCATGGATGCCACAGATCCCTGGAGCTTTACCCCATTTCGACCAGTTCACGGCAGCCTGCGTTTCCACAAGCGAAGGTGGACCACAGTTGATTGAAGGCTCAGCAACAGGGATTGTAACACCCCTGACGTCCAACTCGACAACCGGTGGATCAGCCTGGTACAACCGCTCAAAGTAACCGGACCAGCGGGCCTTCACTTCGGACTCCTCTGTCAAGAGTCTACCACCCTCTGCTCGCACTTCAGTACACCGAGGGATGGGCTTGGATGAACGCAATGCGTGAATTCCCCTGTAAGCAGGATGAGAATCACTTGACCTTCGGTGATGCTCTACCCCCTCACAGATTCCTCGCACATAGGCCTCCTTGACTACCCTGAGTGCACGTATAGTTTTACGCCTCAGCTCCCTGAACAGCTCAGCTCTGCCATTCAGCCTGGCCCTGCAACTGTTCAATGGTATTCAGTGTCCCTTGAGAGACAAAATTCTTATTTGCCCGACGGTGAGTTCCAAGACATCCACTGGCAACATCAAGGATGTTGGTTTTGAAGGCACTCCACAACTCTTCAGGACCTCCCTAAGCACCCAGACCCCCCAAATCTCCACTCAGCTTGTTCGCAAACTCCTCAGCTACCCTCTCATCTTTGAGCTTGCCAACATTCAGCCGAGGCTCGGATGGTACCATTCTCCTGGATTTAAGGTGCAACTTCAGAGTTGGTACAACAAGCCGGTGGTCAGTATTGAGGAACTCAGCACTCCGGTAGACCCTGCAGTTCTGGTTCATCCTCCAGCGACCATCAACGAGGACATGGTCAATCTCCTTTGCCACACCACCAGCGTTGGAATTCCAAGTCCAGTGATGAGCTTGTGGGCGCTGAAACCATAAACCAGCCACCCTAAGTCCATGACTTCTTGCAAAGTCAAGGAACTTAGTGCTATTCAGGTTCACAGTTCCAGACCCATGGGGACCAACACATGTCTCATAACCATCCCTATCAGTTCCAGTCGATGCTTTGAAATCCTCCAAGACGAGAAGTGTATCTCGTCTGGAGCACTGATCAACCACAGACTCGAGCGTGTCGTAGAATGCATCCTTCACGGTGAGATCACTCGCTTCAGTCGGAGCATGAACAGAGACCAGGAAAATGACACCAAAGGAGTGACGAATCCTTGGTCTCATAATACGCTCGTTGACCGGTGTTACCTCAATTATCATTGGAGTCAGCTTATTGGACACAGCTACAGCAACTCCTTGGGCATGGTAACCATCAGAGTGACGAGACCAATGGTAGATGTAACTACCCACAATGATCTCGCCACAATCCGGTCTCCGAACACCAGAGAGTGCTGCAATACTGATGTCCAAACGCTTGAGCTCAGATGATAACAGAGACAGGTGATAATCCTCTCTTAGGCATAGGACATTCCAGGCACCCACCCGAAGGGACCGCCTCAGGTTAACCCAAGGAGACCGCCGTCTGGTGGACGACACCTCAGCACCACTCCGACGCACTCTCACACAATCTATCCCGGGAATGTTACCCTGTGGTTTCCCTGCTATCATCAAAGATTGGGGGTCCTGAAGGCTTTGCCCCAATCCCGTCATCCGGTGAGCTGCCCTGCGAAGTGAAGCTGCACTGGAGGTACTCCCACGGAGTGGGTTTTCAGATTTCTTTGCGTTTTTGTGTTTTGTGGAATGAAGGGTTTTACGGTGGCCGGAGTGCAAATCCTGCCACCAACCTCCTAATAAGAAGTAACCCAACTGCAGGAGGACATCCGCAGACACAGTTGGGTACTAGATATGGATGGCCGTTGGCTCACAAGGCGCTCCTCCGCCCTTTGACAGGTTTTGTTTTAAATCCTGCTGGGTGTCCATATCCAAACACCCTCCTCACCAAAAACCTGGTGGGGGAGATGGTTTAGTCGCCGACAACCCGACCATGGAACAGGTTAGTACAGGTTTACATGATACCTGTAGCAAGTCACAGATCTAATCTGGCCTGACCTGACACTGCTTACCTCCCATATCTATTACCACCCCCAGATCCTTCTCCCTTGCAACACACTCCAAAATTACGTCTTGCATCATGTAATCTCTATTTTCATTATTCTTTGCTATCCCCAACACCTTAATTTTGCTCAGGTTAAATTACATCTGCCAATCTTTTGCCCAGTCTATGCAAGAATCAATACTTTCCTGAATCTGTTCACTACCACCTCTGCTATCCACCTTACCTCCAAGCTTTGTGTCATCCACAAATTTGGAAAACTTACTCTTCACCCCACTATCCAAATCGTTGATGTAAATTATGAATAGTAATGGTCCGAGTACTGATCATTGAGGTACCCCACTACTAACATCCTCCCAGCAAGACCTCCTCCCACTCACAGCCACTCTTTGCTTCCGATCACCAAGCCAGTTTGCAATCCAATTAGCTACCTGAGCTGCCACTCTACAATCCCTCACCTTTGTTAACAACCTCTGATGTGGTGCCTTATCAAATGCCTTCTTCAAGTCCAGATATACTATGTCCACTGCCTTTCCCTCATCCACCCAATCAGACACTGCTTCTTTGAACTCTAAAAGATTTGTTAAACAGTAACTACCTTTGGTAAACCAATGCTGACAACCTTTAATTATTTTGTATTAATTTAAATGGTTCCTCATCTGGTCCTTAAATAATGTCTCCATCACCTTCCCCACAACTGAAGTCCAACAAACAGGTCTGTAGTTCCCAAATTTTTCTCTGGAGCCTTTCTTAAATAATGGTGTTACATTTGCTGCTCTGCAATCCTCCGGTACCTGTCCTGACTCCAGGGAACTCTTGAAAATATCCATTAACATCTCGCTTACCTGCTCAACCACCTCCATCAATACTCTCAGGTGAATATTATCTGGACCAAGCTGTTAGTCTAAGATTACCTCGCTGTTCCTTTACTTCTTCCACTCCAACCTGGATCTTCTGTAAAAGCCCTTCCTCACCACCTTGATGGATACTCTCAGCTATTGGCAATTCTCCTGAGTGTTCTTGTGTAAAAGTTGAAGAAAAATACCTGTTAATAAGCCTGCCATCTCACCTTCATCACTGACCACTCTCCTGGTGCTATTCCTCAATGGGCCCACACTGGTCCTAACCTGTTCTTTTCCCCTGATATACTTAGAAAGCATTGTTATTCTGTTTAATATTCTTAGCCATGTTCTTCTCATATTCTTTTGGTTTGCTGAGTTATTTTCTTAACTTGCCTCTGTTTACTTCGACGGTGATATAAATCTAACTCCAGTCCTGTTATTTTAAACCTAATAAATGCCTTCTGCTTCTCCTTGATAGTGTTCCTTATCTCACTGTTCAACCACCCTGACCTCTTTCTGCTTCTTGTTTTACACCTCATTGGAATGTACTTACTCTGCACTCTACACATTTGGTCCTTGAAGGTTTCCCATTTCTCTGATGCTGATTATCCTGTTGTTTAGAGTCTCTCGATCTACATCACCCAACTTTCTCCTCATACCCTCAAAGTTTGCCTTCCTAAAATCGAATAGCCTTACCCTACAATTTTGAACTCTAACCCTTAACAGAATCTTTGCACATAACATACAATGTTATGGTCACTTGATCCGAAATGCTCCTCCACCATAGTCTAAAAAGGAGGTCTAACACTGCACTCCTCCTCGTGGGCTTATCTACAAACTGGGTTAAAAAGCAATCCTGGACGAAAACTAGGAGATCCTCATCTGCTCTTCCCTTTTCCTGTTCCTGGACCCAATCTATCCCTGGCAAGTTAAAATCCTCCATAATCAATACTCTTCCCTTACCACATGCCCTTTTGAATTCTTCATGTACTCCTCCTTCCTCCTCTTCCTTCACACCCGGAGCCTTATAAAAGCATCCTACAGTATCTTACTGTTTTTATCCCCTGCCGCGTGGCGGAAGGGGGCTATTGTTGTCACCCAGGTCGTCTGGCTGTCCGTCTGGCTGTCCGTCCGGGCGTCAACATTTATAACTGTGAGTGCGATAACTCAGAAACTGTTCGCCATATCGATTTGAAATTTGGGTCACACATGTACCACCTGAAAAGGAAGAACTATTGGTTTTGGGTGTGGCCGGATCCAAGATAGCTGAATGGGGCGGCCATTTTGAAATAAATGTTTTTTGTAATAAATGGAAAACCGCTTATCTGATTTCAATTATTTTTGGTTACTACGTTCCTCACCCCTGGGGAACTTTTTCGAGATGATGACCAAATGGTGTCTTGTTTCCAATTCACCTCCCTCATTATCTGGAATATGTATAACCTTTTTTCATTCAATGGCAGGGGATTCCCCATCTCTGATGGTATATTTACAATCTCTAATCTCTACCCACACAGAATCCGCAACATTTATTCCTTCCTTAATGTCACCCCTTTCTCTTGATGCAATGCTGTCATTTACCCAGATTGCTACTCATCCTATTCTCTCCTTCCTATTACATCGATACACCTTGTGGCCTTCTAATCCTGTCCTCCAGTTACTCTCCTCCTGAAACCATCTCTCACTCACTGCAACTATATCATACTCCTCGCTATCTACTTTGGCTTCAAGGTCTTCCATCTTATTATTTAAACTTCTGGCATTGGTTTAGAATATATTTAACTTTTCCCTTCCTGAAATTCTATTTTCTTGCCTGGCCTTACTCATCACAATTCCATCAACTGTTCCTTCCTCAATACCTTCTCCACCCTCCACTGACCTAAAAAAGCCTGAATTCCTTCCTCAATTCCCACTGCAGACTGCAAATATGTGAACAAACTAGAGATAAAGTACAATTCATCCTGATATTCCCCCAGAAAGATCCTCGATCTTTCAAAGTGTAAATGCGAGTTCCATAATGGACGCTATTGCTTGATGGTGTAATGTGGCTGTAGCACCATCCTCTCTCCACCACCCCTCCCCCCTCCCCCACTCCTCCCATAACACTTTGTGATGCTCAGGGAAACACCCACGCACCCACTACCCAAAATGTCATGTATTATGTGTACGACCCTTTATCAGCCCCCGTTGGGTTTAGTCCACAATGGGGGCTTATGGATTTGGTCTTGATTTTCATGTCCGTGCGTGTGCGTGTGCGTGTGCGTCTGCGACCATATCTCAGACATGTATGGACCGATTTGATTAGTACTTGGCACAAAGATAGCACTTGATGGTGTACATATGCACATCATTTTTTTCGACATGGGATCCAAGATGGCCGACGAGCGGCCATTTTAGTTGCAAAAAAACCCCGCAGTGTCAAACACGTCCTCAACAATTTTTCAGATGAGCATTTACTGATGTTGAAACTTGGCACACAGATAAGGAGTGATGGCTCACATGAGCACATCATTTTTTCCATTATCAGATCCAAGATGGCTGACTGGCGGCCATTTTAGTTGTACATAAATATGGGTAAGCCCTTTAATTCCATACAGCAAAATTACTAAAACAATAGGGGCTGTGACATTTTCTTTTTTACTTGTTCTGTGATTGAAATGGGGGTTTTCATCCGCTGCTCTTAAGATGCTTTTTCGATTGAGTTTGAAAAAATGGCTCTTTTTGTTATTTTTGTTGCCGATCTCTGTCTTGGGCAAATGTGTCTAGCGGCCCTGCCCCCATCAGGCTGAGAGACTGTCGTAGTCGCACTAACCCCTCTGATCCCTTCCTATTCCTTTACAAAGGGGAGGAGGGGTTGGGGGGGGGGTCCCTCCTTTAACATCGCTCATTCTCAGATTGGCCACTGCTCTATTTCATTGGATCAGCTATCCATCATCTCAATCGTCATTGGCCACTCAATCGTCATTTCTGAACTCAACCCCAAATGCATTCCTAAAGATCACAGAAGAGTGTACACCAACTTAAACAATGCAAACTATCTGAATTTCACACAATACAACAAACAGGCTTTTACAATTTATGACTTCCTTGCATTCAATTCAGATGCAGCAATCAAACATTTTCGCAAAATAGTAACAGATGCATCCAAAACTAGAATGGCACTCAGTCGGGGCACACCTCTGCCAGGCTGAACAGTTTACGTTTTGTATCCCACTCATAAGCCGGATCCAGATACTGACCTTAACCAAAATCTAATTGAATCAAATACAAGATTCCCGATCCTACTTTTCGATGCTCTTTACAGAGGATCACCTTCCCTTGAATTTGTTGTGACAGCATCACCTTTGCTTTTGTTTGTGTCACATGTGTCACAGTATGGTTTTATTATTGATGCTTTTGCAGGACAATGTGGCTGTGATAGAATCGAGGAACACCGAGAATCTGCTGAAGGAATCTCAGAAGGAAGTCTTATGTCTCCAAAAACAGCTCTCATTGTCTCTGCTTGGCTGGAACCAAGTAAATGGCATGCAGCCTGACAAGGTAGAGTGCCCTTTGCAGAAACTCTTTTAACATTGTCCCCCATATGCACCTTGGATCCTTTTTTTTCATCATTAAATTTTTTTTCTGGAGCCGACTTGATTTTCTGACAGGCTTGCCCAATCAATTTGGATTTCATGCTTTTGTGATTCGAACACTCGATTCTCAAAATGTAGCTCTACTTTAAAAATAATTATTTCTCACCATGAATGAAATCAATTACACTTTACTGTTTGCCTTTGTGGGGCAAAGGTAGGCTGATTATTCAATGGTGTTTTTTTTCAAACTTTAAAAATAATAATAATAATAATAATAATAATAATATGAGTTCCTTTACAAGGATATTTTAATGCAGGAGGAACCATTAGGCCCAGAAAAGGCCATTAGGTGCACAGACACAGACACAGACACATTTTTTTATTACTTGTTTCTTTACTTAAGATATATGTTGGACTACTGAATTACAAATGCTGTACAAAAGTTATAGACGTGCTCACATTGTAATGTTTCTGTCCATACTTTATAGACGATCTAACATTCTAAATAGTATGTACGTGATAGAAATATGTGTGGGTTGTTGCTGTCACCGACTTCCTGGTAATATTCCCAGGTTAACCACACCCATATAGGTTTGTTTGGCCCAATCAGGGTGATTGACAGTTGTACTCCCACTCACCCCTCTGATCCCTTTCTATTCCTTGACAAAGGAATGCAGTTTTGCATACTTTTTGTGGGATCCTTTCAAACTACTACTGGGGGTGACACTGCTATCAGTGCCGGGCAAAGGCTTTGCTCGGATAACTCTTGATAGGGTTCGCCACCACCTGCTTGACCACCAGAGCCCAGAGCAGTCAGGCTTTATACCAAAGAGGTCAACGATTGACCGTATCCTTGCTCTTCAGGTCCTCACCGAACGCAGACGAGAGTTTCGGCAGAGGCTACTTGCAGCCTGTGTGGATCTCTGCAAACTGTTCGATTCGGTGAATCGGGATGCCCTCTGGATGATTCTTGGTCTTCATGTGGTAACGCCAAGACTGATCAATCTGATCTCTGAACTATACCCTGTCACTGAGAGTGCTGTGACATGTGGTAGTTCCATCTCTGACTTATTTCCAGTTATTACTGGAGTTTTTTAGGGGTGTGTATTGGCCCTCACACTTTTTTCAGTGCTTGTACATACTGAGGATGTTGGAGAGATCAAGCTGCGGTGCATCGTTTAAGAGTGTCAAGGTCTCTGACCTTGATTTTACAGATGATGCAGTCATCTTTTCGGAGACTGCATATCCTTTTTGGGGCCCCCGAGGTGCTGAATGAGGAGTCGGAGCCACTGGGATTACGGGTTTCCTCAGTCAAAAGGAAGATCTAGGCTTTCAATGGCATCTTGGATGCTGCTATCTTGTCTGTACCTATTTGTGGTGAGGATGTTGAGGTCACGGAGAGATTCACTTCCCTTGGTAGTGATATTCATGTCTCCGCTGGCTGAGAGATAGAGGTCAATTGACATCTGGGTCGGGCCTGGGGAGTCATGGATTCACTAGATCATGGGGTGTGGCGCTGTCAGTACCTATGAAGGAGGACAGAAGTCCGAGTCTTCAAGTCCTTGGTGATTCCAGTACTTACTCTATGGATGTGAGATTTGGACTCTTTCCAGGAATCTGAGGGGGAGACTTAACTCCTTCAGTACCATGTCTCTTTGGAGAATCCTTGGCTATCGCTTTGTGTCCAACGAGCAGTTGCTGAGAAACTCAGATGAGATTTGCTACTTGAATAGTCTGAGCATCAGCTGTGGCTGTATGCACATGTGGCTCGTTTTCCTGAAGCTGGTCCTGCTGACCATACTTTCTCAGCAAGGGCACTTCATAAGTGGAGTAGGCCAACGTGCTGACCACGTGCATCGTGGTTGCAGCAGGTTGGGCCAGGCCTTTGCCTGGGGGATGGTCTGACGGAGGCCCCTTCAGTACCGGTGGAAAGTGGATGTAGCAACGCACTGCTCTGGCATATGCTCCCATACCTTAACTGACCTGACCTTTCAAGCTACTGCATTAAAATTATGATAGCAAAGGATGCTCTACCAAGTAAAACTGTCGGATGGTACCAGAGTCAATGCCATTGAGAGAGGCAGCTTGGAAATTTGCCATCTGAAGACATTATTATCATTATTATTATTATTATTATTATTATTATTATTATTATTATTAATTTTATGAAGAAGAATCGGCTTGTTTTTTTTTGCTTCTACCATGGTCTGGCGTACTGAAAAGTGATCTCTGTCTGGACAAGCAGCTGAACAGACGAGGTAGGTTATCATATGTAGCCTAAGCGACATTGTGGAGAAGATACTCTAACTTCAGTTTTGTATATAGAGGGAGGGAATGACATTTTTTTTTCCATACCATCCCTACATAGAGATTGCAAGCACACTTTCTGACTGTATAGCCCATTGCAGGTAACCCCTCCAAACCTACTCCCTTCAATCTATCTCTTCAGCAACCCCTTTTCCCAGTGCCTCTTTACTCCTTCACATACTTCTACTCAATTCCTTCATCAACTTGCACTTATGTACAGTTTATATCACTTCTCTCACTACCTTTTCTACTCTCACCCCTGAGCATAAGTTGCAGTTTTAAGCTTTCAGTTGAGTGGTGCAGTTGTGCATTTAAGTGAAACGAACAATCACAAATGATCATGATAATTGCCAATGTCGATTGTTTTCATTCAGAGAATCAACATTTTATTACATTATAACTTGTATTCGCTTCGATCACCAGGTATAGCACTACACGTTACACTCACTATTTAGCCTTGACAACTTGGGCTAATGACACAGCAAAACATTCATTTATTACACAAATTCCTCATCCATTTATTTAGGAAGAGTATTGGACAGACCGCTGCCTGATTGCTCCTGGAAAGAAAGAAATAACCCGGCTTTTTCTGTTTATTTGTTAACATGATCGAGGCTCGTATAAGAGCTAACACACAAAACGTATAATAAAGGGAGCAGGAGACAAGAGGGGTGGGATAGGAAAACACAACACAGTGTGAAACAGAGACGTGAGGAGATCTGTGGAAGGGAGAGGGATGGGGTGGGTAAGACGGGGTGTACAAGATGGACACTTCAGGGACTTTCAGGAAGGAAAGCAGGGAATTTGAAGGAGGTGGGTTTGGGGTGGATTCATGGGGGTAAAAAAAGATCATGGTTTTGTATGGGGGAAGATATGAAATGGTGGTGAACAGCTGTTGTGAAGACCTGGAGGGAGGAGTGGGATTTTATAGAGTGTGAAAGTTTGTTCCAGAGGGGGGAATAAAGAGGAATGAAAGAGTGAAGGTGAGCAGTGATTTTTCATTTGGTAGTTTCACCAGAAGGGGGTTGCTGACGGATCTTGAGCGCCCTGTGGAAATATGGGGGTGGGGGTGGGGGCAGATCACAGAGCAGGGGGTGCGAGGCCGGAGACGAGACGGTAGAAGACAGAAAGACCACCGACCTGCCTGCGGTGAGAGAGTGAGAGACCAAAAGACTCGGCTCCATTGCGGGAGATACCAGGTTAGAGCAGGTATGGGAGCATGCGCCAGAGCAGCGCGTTGCTGCTTCCACTTTCCGCCGGTACTCCAGGGGCCTCCGTCTGGCCATCCTCCAGGCAGTTGCCTGGCCCGTCATCTCCTTGAGATGCTGATCAACCTGCTACAAACACGAGGACGTCATCGGCCAATTTGCCTCCTCCACTTCTGAGGATCTCTCGCTGAGAGAATCCGGTGTGCATGATCAGCGTCAGGAAAATGATTCACGTGCATACAGCCGCAGCTGATGCTCACAAACTATACACGTAACAAATCTCATTTGTCTCTCTCCGCAACAGCTATTTGGACACAAAGTCTGACACAAAGTGATAGCCAAGGATTATCTGAAGAGACCTGGTACAAAAGGAATTAAGTCTCCATCTCAGGTCCGTGGCAAGAGTCCAAGTCTCACTTCTGGAGAGCAAGGCTGGAGGCACCAAGATCCTGAAGTCTCAGACTTTACTTGTCCTGCACAGGTACCGACAGCGACATATCCCATGATCCAGTGAATCCATGACTCCCCAGGCCCGACCCAGACGTCTATTGACCTCAGCATAACAGCCAGCGGAGACATGAATATCACTGCCAAGATAAATGAATTTCTCCCTGACCTCAACATCCTCACCACAAACGATTACAGACAAGATAGTAGCATCCAAGATGTCATTGAAAGCCTGGATCCAAGTTTTGACCGAGGAAACCCAAAGCCCCAGCGGCTCCGACTCCTCATTGAACACTTCAAGGTCCCACAAAAGGATATCCAGTCTCTGCAAATATGGCTACATCATCTGCAAACTCAAGTTCAGAGATCCTGACACTCCCAAACATTGCACCGAAGCTTGATCTCTCCAACATGCTCCCCAGAATCCAGTCCACACAAGCACTGAAAAGTGTGGAGACCAGTACACACCCCTGACCAAGTCCAGCAACAAGAAAAATAAGTTTGAGATGGTCTCAGCACATCTCACAGCACTCTCAGTTCCAGAGTATTGTTCAGACATCAGAATGATCAGTTTTGGTGGCACCTCGTGAAGAGCAATAATCTTCCCGAGGTCATCCCGATTTCACTGAATAGAACACTTTGAAGAGTCCAACCTCAGCTCCAAGCAGCCCCTGCCGAAACTCTCGTCTGCGTTCAGTCAGGACCCGAAGAGCAAGGATACGGTTAATTGTTGTGTCCTTGGTGTAAAGCCTGACTGCTTGGATAATTATTGATGGGGTTCGCCACCATCTGCTTGAGCACCAGCAATCAGAGCAAAGACCTTGCTTGGCACTGAGAGCAGTGTCACCCTTCGGTAGTTGTTGCAGTCCTGGCAATCACCCTTCCATTTCCAGAGAGGGACAACAAGGCCCCTCTTCCAGTCATTTGGGATGATGCCTGTGTTCCAGGCAGAGCACAGAACTGCATGCAATGACGCGAGTACAGCATTTCAGCCAGTCTTGCGAAGTTCAACATGGATGCCTCGGATCCCAGGAGCTGTATCCCATTTCAACCGGTTCATCGCAGCCTGTATTTCCACAAACAAAGGTGGATCACAGTTTATTTGAGGGTCAGAAATCGGGACATTACCACCCCTGACATCCAACAGCAGCTTGTGGGTCAGCCTGGTGCAGTTGCTCAAAGTAACCGGCCCAGCGGGCCTTCACTTCGGACTCCACTGTGAAGAGCCCACCTTTCCTTGCAGATATTGCAGCACACAGAGGGACGGGCTTGGAGGAGCGCAATGCATGAATTCCTCTGCAAGCAGGATGAGAATCACTTGACCACAGGTGATGCTCTATCTTCCCGCAGATTCCTCGCACATTGGCCTCCTTGTCCATCCTCAGCAAACTTCCAGTTTTATGCCTCATCTCCTTGAACAGCTCAGCTTTGCCATTAAGTCTGGACCTGTGACTGGTCAATTTCCATCCCTCTGTGTACTTTGTCCCTTGAGAGAGAGTTCTTAAACACTTGATAGTGGTTTCCAAGACATCCACTGGCAACATCAAGGATTGTAATCTTGAAGGCATGCCGCAACTCTTCAGGATTCCCCAAAGCACCCAGACCCCCAAAATCTCCACTCAGGCTGTTCGAAAACTCTTCAGCTCTCCTCTCATCCTTGAGTTTGCTAACATCCAGCCTAGGCTGGGATGGTACCATTCTCCCGGATTTAAGCTGCAACTACAGAGTTGCTACAACAAGCCTGTGGTCGGCATTGCGGAACTGAGCCCTTCTGTCAACAATACAGTTCTGGATCATCCTCCAGCGTCCATCAACGAGCATGTGGTTATTATTCTTTGTCACACCATCAGCATTGGAATACCAAGTCCAGTAGGTGTATACTAAGCCTGTAGGTGCTGAAACCATGAACCAGCCACCTTAAGACCATGACTTCTAGAAAGTCAAGGAACTTAGTGATATTCTTGTTCGGAGTTCGAGACCCATGGGAAACCAACACATGTCTAATAACCATCCCTATCGGTGCCAGTTGATGCATTGAAATCCCCCAGTGCCAGTTGATGCATTGAAATCCCCCAAGACTAGAAGAGTATCTCTCCTGGGGCACTGCTCAACCACAGACTCGAGCGCGGCATAGAATGAGTCCTTCACGGTGAGATCATTCGCCTCAGACAGAGCATATAGAGAGACCAGGAAAACGACATCCAAGGAGCGATGAATCCTTCATCTCATAATATGCTCGTTGTCCGGAATTACCTCAATTATTATTGGAGTCAGCTTATTGGACACAGCCACAACAACTCCTTGGGCATGGTAACCATCAGTGTGACCATACCAATAGTAGGTGCAACCACCAGCCATGATCTTGCCATTATCCGGTCTCCAAACCTCAGAGAGTGCTGCAATACCGATGTTCAAACGCTTGAGCTGAGATGATAACAGAGACAGGTGATCATCCTCTCTTTGGGGTAGGACATTCCAGGCACCCACCTGAAGGGACCGCCTCAGGTTAACCAAGGGAGACTGCCGTCTGGTGGACGACACCTCAGCACCACCCCGTCACACATCACTGAAATCTATCCCAGGAAGTTCATCCCATAATTTTTACTCGTATCATTAAGGAAAGGGTGTCCCGAAGGCTTTACCCCAATCCTGTCATCCGGTCAGCTGCGCTGCAAAGGGCTACAGCACAGGAGGTACTCTGTACCAATGATCCTGAATGCCTTGGTTTCCACAGCATGAAGCTGAGAAAGGTGTCAGGTGGGAGCACCAGCCGAGAGCGGAGAGCAGTACTCCAGACTGTGGTTGAAAGCTTCTTATGTGGTCAGGAGCTCAGGTGTGCCAAGAAACGACTTTACACGATGGAGAATGCCAAGTCGGTGACTGGCTTTGGAGGCTAGCTTGGAAATGTGGCTTTCCCAGGAGAGATCGTGGCAGATAGTGAGACCCAAAAGCTTGAACGAAAGGATTTCTTCAAAAGGGTTGTTGAGAAATTAGATGGTGGGGGTGGGTGGGGGGGGGTTCTATACGGTCCTTTCGGAGAGATGTCGTGAGTGTGTGAAATTTGTCAGGATTGAAAGACATGTTCCAAGTGTTGGACCAGCTTGTGATTTTATCCAGATCTGCAGATAGTTAAGAGGCTGCTGCTTCCCAATCTCAGGGATGACATTTCATGGCAGAGGGTGGAGTCATTGACAAATAGATAGATAAAGAGGATTTTCCAGTCGGAGAGATCATTGATGAAAACCAGAAAAGGCACAGGGCCTAGAACGCTACCTTGAGGAACTCCAGCCTGGGCAGGAAGAGGAGATGAGAGAATTACATTCAGGGCTCCACACTGTGACAGGAGAGGAAGTCTGCGAGCCATGAGTGGAGATGGCCTTGGATACCATAGGAAGAGAGTTTGTTGAGCAGGGCTGGGTGCCAGACCATATTCAAAGCACGCGATATGTCGAGGGGTCTGGCATTGAGGATCTCCATCAATTGTTGCATATCCAAGGTAGAGTGACCTGGTCTGAATCCCAATTGATGATTGGGCATCAAGCCATTGGAGAAGAGGAAGGATTTTATGGATTCCCTGATGTTGCTGATGATTGGGAGCATGCTGATTGGTCTGTAGTTGCAGGGATCAGATTTGCACCTTTTTATGCAGAGCAGTAATATTTGCTGATTTCCAAGCAGTTGGCAGATGGCCTTGAGTAAATGAGAGGGTGAATAGAACAGAGAGAGGGTGATCAAGAGCAGCAGAGCAGGTTTTTAGGACATGTGGGCTGATGCCATCTGGACCGGTTGGTGAATCTGATTCGATATTTGATAGCAAGCTCTCCATTTTTTCAGGAGAAAAGGACACGGAGTCCAGGAACAGCTGGGTGAGACTGGGTAAGGTGTGTACAGAAAGCCATGGGGTTGGGACTCAAGATTTAGAAGGAAACAACAGAGTTTAGACATTCAGCCTTTTCACGTGCAGCCATATGAGGTGAGGAAAGGGATGCATTGGGAACATACACCATAAACAGACATAAACAGATATCATCAGGATTTGGCGGAGGGAGACAGGTTTGAGAGTGCAGACTTCAGATTGGAAAGATGTTGTTTCATGGCTCTCTTGAGGGTAGACACACACTTGTTCCGAGCTTTGTGGAAGGATGTTCCGAGCTTTGTGGAAGGAAATGAGATTGCCTTCAGTAGGATTTGCCTTCCATGAGGCGAGGGCAAGTTGTTTTTGGACAACTGCCTCACCACAAGCTTCAGTGTACAATGGGCGGGAGGAAGGGTAGGACAACTGACGACGAGATGGGATAAATCAGAGAGAGACAGAGACAGAGACACAATTTCTTTGAAATAATTCCCAGGATGAGTTGATGTCGGAGAGTGTAGAGATGGGAGACCAGTCCAGAAGTTTGATGGCTGCTTGAAGTCCTTGCCAGTTGGCCTTGGTGAAATGCCAGACTCCTCGGTGCTGAGATAGTTCTCTCATAACGGCCGGAGAGATGACCACTTTAACAAGCATATGATTAGATGAACCAATTGGAGCAGAAGAACAGCAGACCATTTTCTGAAAAATTGGTTAAAATCAAATCCAGAAGAGATGGAGTGCTGTTGGTTGAGAACTGGGTTGGGAAGTTGACAGAATGTGTCAGCCCCAATCAGTCACGGAAATGCTCTATCTGCCCACAGATTTGCTGGAGTGCCATGTCAGGTGAGAGAGATACCCACACTCAGCCAACTGGAATGATGGCAATTGAAGTCATCACATATGAGGTATAGAGAGAGTTTGAATGAATGGATAGAAGTTGGTCCATGTTTTCTGCGAGCGAGATGTAAATGGAGTCATCACTGTTTGGTGGACGGAACAACACGCATACAGTATAAACAAGAGTTGGGAGCGGAGGGAAGCTGGAGCCAGAGGTATTCCTCAGGCTATGGAATAGTGAGTGCAGTGCATGGAGAGTGAGGGACAGAGTTTTAATAAAGAGAGCGACTCCGCCACTTGGACGAGAATCAGGTCCATCATACTGGATGAGGGAGTAACCATGGAGAGAAACTATGGAGTTAGAGATGTCTTGAAGGAGGAAGGTTTCTGTTAAACAGATTATGTCTGATTTGTCAGTGGCAACCTGTATGGAGAGATCAGTCAGGTTAGAGTGAAAGCCCTGGATGTTTGAGGTCCACACTGTTAAGGAAGAGGAATGGGAGGCGAGGGGTAGGTTAGGACGAGGGAGGATAGGTGGAGGAAGGGAGAGTTGTTGACAGTGTCGGAGATTGTTGATGAGCTCGGGGAGTGTGTCGGATGGGGAGAAGGACAAAGGGTTCGTTGATGAAGGGATGAGTCGCAGTGGGGAGAAATAAGAGAGGGCCAAAATGAAATAGGAGATTGGAGGAGGTGGGGGAATGAGTTGGAAGAGAGGGAGGGTGGGGGACGGAAGCAGCTTTGTGGATATGAGGTGGGGCAGCTTTGAGAAGCTTTGAGATTTGAAAGGCTGGGGCAAAGGCTTCACACGCATACATATTCATTACGTTTTTAATATATAATATAATGAATACTTTTTTGCATTTTGGACGTCATTGTTACGGGGATTGGATTTTGATTGGCTTTGTCACTTATCAATAGTCGACACCATTTGTTATTCTTTGTTGTTGAATTTCCTAACTTGCTTCCAAAAGAAAATTTTTCCTTTACAAACTTGTTTTTTTATTTTAGTTTTGAACATGTTTTGCTGAATTATATTTAATTCACCCCATACAAATAGGATATACTGTATTTTAAAATAAAAAACCCATTACCATCCTTTTAAAATCTGAATGTCAAATACCTTGGGTCCCATGCTTCTGACTGTGCAGATGTAATCATTATTCTTTGTATTGATGTTCATGTTCCTTTTGTTCTCATGTTTCAGCCATGGATTGTGGTATCCATTAATTACCCCTCAGCCCGAATTGGGCTGAAAAAGGGGTATTGTCGTCACACGCGTTGTCCGGCTGGCGTCCGTCCGGGCGTCTGTCAACTTTTGCTTTCCGTCAATTTCGAGGAGGAGGTCAATTTCCGTCAACCCCTTGTCCGATTAAATTCGTTTTGGCAGGGTATGTTAGGGTTGAGTAGAGGAAGGTTCCTTTCGAAAATGGGCGTGCTGCGATTTTCTATGTGGCTTCCATGGCAGCCATCTTCAAATTGGTTTTTGTCGATTTCGAGAACGCCTTGTCCGATTAAATCCATTTTTGCAGGGTGTATTGGGGTTTTGAGTAGAGGAAGGTTCCTTTCGAAAATGGGCGCTGCGATTTTCAATGTGGCCTTCATGGCAGCCATCTTGAAATTGGCGTCCGGGCGTCCGTCTGTCAACTTTTGGTTTCCATCAATTTCGAGGAGAACGCCTTGTCCGATTAAATCCATTTTGCAGGGTATGTTGGGGTTGAGTAGAGGAAGGTTCCTTTCGAAAATGGGCGCGCTGCGATTTTCAATGTGGCCTCCATGGTAGCCATCTTGAAATTGGTTTCCATCGATTTCGAGGAGAACGCCTTGTTCGATTAAATTAATTTTTGCAGGGTGTGTTGGGGTTGAGTAGAGGAAGGTTCCTTTCGAAAATGGGCGCGCTGCGATTTTCAGTGTGGCCGCCACGGCAGTCGTCTTGAAATTGGTTTCGTCAAGTTCGATAACGGCTTGGCTTGTCCGATTAAATGCATTTTTGCAGTGTGTGCGTTGGAGTTGAGTAGAGGAAGGATCCTTTAGAAAATGGGCGCGCTGCAATTTTGACTAGCCGCCACGGTAGCCATCTTGAAGTCTGATTGATATTCGATACGACGTCCAACATGCTCTAACTGACTGCATCATCGTGATATCACTGCTTCCTTTTACAATGCATGGGCTGCGGGGTTACGCCCGCTTTGCGGAGCTATTTTATTATAGTGCACTGTAAAGAGGATGGCAGTTGTTACTGATATTCTGAACACCAGTAGTTTGTTTTTGGTTGTGTGAGCTATGAGCTGTACCATGCTGTTGTTGATCCACAGGGCTGTCCTATTTAGACTGTCCTGTTAACATTATTGATGAAGATACAGCCCTTTTTATTGTTTGATTTCATCCATTTACTAAAGCTCAAGGGAGTGATTATGAACAGAGAGGCTTGGTGTTTAGTGGGATAAAAGGTGGTTCTGCTGTAAATATAAGGTATCATTGCTGATTACACCTATGAACTGATCACACAATAATGGAGATTCATAATTGATTGTATCTATAGATTTATCATACAAAAGTTACATTGCAGCCTCTGAACTTCTGTTTGGGTGGGGTGGTATACCTCTAGAAAGCTGGGATTGTGCACAAAGACTGTGTTGATCATTGTTGTTTTGACTGTGATTTCTGTTGCTTTGGACATTCATTGCTGGTTGGCTATCCAGAGGAAGAAAGTGGTGGTGCCAGGCAAGCTGACCGCCAAGCGGTTGAAACAACTTGAAGAGATCAACAACAGCCTCCGGGGAGAACTGAAGAAAGCCCAGAAGGAAGCTCATCAAGCCCGCTGTCTGGTACAAGTGTACTGTACTTCTTGTGTAGATTTTCATGAACAGTTTAGCATTTGTTTGTTTGTTGATGCATATACATTTCTGTTTGTCCAGTTTTTCATTAAATTTTTTTTTTTAATGTGTGCAAATTTCCGGCTCATGAAAGAGTGAGTTGACAATGGTTAAAAAGGCAATGTATGATGAGCAAGGGAAGGCGCTAACAACAAAAGAGGAGAGGGAATGAAGAAAACACAGTGCCCTGCAAGTCAGAGGGTTCAGTAAGTTGGGGTGAACGGGAGTAGAAAATATTGTGGGTTGGGATGAGAGATGACATAAAATGGTCGTGCAATGCTTGTGTGAAGCCCTGGAAGAATAATTGCGAGTGAATTGTCTGTTGAAGGCAATGACACAAAAGGAAGAAAAGAAGAAGAGAGTGGAGGTGGGTGGAGAGCTTGGAATTTTGGAGTTGAACCGGGAGATTACTGGAAGAATGTGTGCATTAATTCATGGAGGAGCTGGTGAGGGTCAGAGGGCTGAAAGAGCAGAATGACCGTAGAAGAGGCGCTAAAACCAGAAACTACCAACTAGTCTGTAACGTTAGAATAACTGGCCCTGTCCTTCGGTCTCATCGTGGGAGATGCCAATTATATTGAGAGCTTTAGATTCCTTTAAATGAGTGAGGTAAAAAGGGAGATGGAGAGAAGGAGATGTTTGTTACAGTAGGTGGAGTGGGACATACCCGAGCCCATAAGGGAGAGCAGAACTCCATTGAGCTCCAGAAAAAGGGCCTTCTGGACTGAGTATTTCTCGTCTATCAAGGAATGACTTGGAACGTCTTTGCATGCCATATCTGCAGCTGGTTTGGTATCTTTTTCTTCTCACATGAGAATAATTATGAGAGCAAGAATGATGGAACCTATTTTCCAAAAAACACTCGATCTTGAGAGGGAGGCACTGTAATGGTGAGGGAGTAGGACAATTTAAAACTGTGTGCAATGAATGTGGAAAAAGGCATTTAAGATGCAACCATCTTAAAAGTGTTACGATGACAGAATATGAACAATAACACTCACCTCGAGTGAGTCTCACCCTATTGCTACCTCTTTAATGGCCCAATTATTTCCAGCCAACCCTCTTGTAGGGTTGGCTGAGGAATGCTTTTGGCCTAAGTCTCACAAACCAGCTGGCCAGGCTTGACTGGACTGGAGCTGATTTTGGGCAGGAATTTGAAATTATTTGGATTGCCGGTGTTAATTCTCCTACTTTTCACAGAAGACACCCTGAGATTTTTAACATCCAATTACACTTGCTCACAGATGGGACACCAAGTTTAATGTCCATCTGAGAGACGGATCACATTGTAATGCAGCATCCTGACTGTAGCACCAATCTTACAGTTTGTAGTCGGGCTGAGAATCAAATCCAGGCTCGACTGCACAAAGTTAAGTTATTTACCTCTGTACCATGTTGTCGGACAAGAGTAAGTCGGTTTCATCTTTGTTTTTTATCGAGTCATTCTTTGAAGAAATTATCCAGCTGATCAACAAAATATCCTATGTTATCGATAATGTATTGTTTTGTAAATACAATGAGGTAATATTGTTTCTGTTTTGATGAATCATCATTCGTTTGAGACATCTTTGTGAATCCTGTGGAGTTAATGCCATATCCACTTCATGTCTATCAATACTGCAAACAGTGCAATCAGATATTGGTGACATAAATTAAATGAGTGTTTTTGTGAACTTGGGGTTAAATTCTTGTGCATGGGTTACTTACCTTTTGTATTTTACCTAATTCCTTTCCTTCCCCACACAACCCCCACCCTCCTCCCCCCAACCACTTACAAAAATAGGAGAATGAGTTGAGGAAGAAAAGAAAGGAATGTGAGACTCTGGAGCAGGAGGTGAAAAAACGTAAACGGCGATGCAATGAGTTGGTAAGCATGATTATGAAATATTCATGAGATCATATTTGTTTTGGAATTACAAAGAAATACATTATTCAAGGACTTCATTTTAAAGTTCTAATAACGTCTGATTGTTCCGACAAGACAACAATTGTCCCACACTTCCCCTCTCTATGTTGAACCGAAAACAGCAGAGAAACACATTTCACCATCACAAAGGTAAACTGATGTTGGCCAGTTCCTTCGTATGCACCATCATGGAATATTCTTTATATCTCGTCACAGTTGTGACTCGAACCAAGTCGATCCGACATTGCCATGCACACGGTGAAGTGCAATGAAGCAAAAGACATGTTCAACTCTGATTCTTTATATGTTCAGTAATTGCCCAAAAGGCAAAACTGGCGAATGGTTTTACACAAACTATTCTGCTTGTCGTCCACCAGACGGCGGTCTCCTTGGGTTAACCTGAGGCGGTCCCTTTGGGTGGGTGCCTGGAATGTCCTATCCCGAAGAGAGGATGATCACCTGTCTCTGTTATCATCTGCGCTCAAGCGTTTGGACATCGGGATTGCAGCTCTCTCTGAGGTTCGGAGACCGGATTGCGGCGAGATAATGGTGGGTGGTTACACCTACTATTGGTCTGGTCGCTTTGATGGTTACCATACCCAAGGAGTTGCTGCAGCTGTGTCCAATAAGCTGACCCCAATGATAATTGAGGTAACACCGGTCAACGAGCGTATTATGAGATTAAGGATTCGTCACTCCTTGGGTGTCATTTCCCTGGTCTCTGTTTATGCTCCGACTGAGGCGAGTGATCTCACCGTGAAGGATGCATTCTACGCCACGCTCGAGTCTGTGGTTGATCAGTGCCCCAGACGAGATACACTTCTAGTCTTGGGGGATTTCAATGCATCGACTGGAACTGATAGGGATGGTTATGAGGTGTGTGTTGGTCCCCATGGGTCTGGAACTGTGAACCAGAATAGCACTAAGTTCCTTGACTTTGCAAGAAGTCATGGACTTAGGGTGGCTGGTTCATGGTTTCGGCGCCCACAAGCTCATCGCTGGACTTGACATTCCAACGCTGGCGGTGTGGCAAAGGAGATTGACCATGTCCTCATTGACGGTCGTTGGAGGATGATCCAGAACTGCAGGGTCTACCGGAGTGCTCAGTTCCTCAATACTGACCACAGGCTTGTTGTAGCAACTCTAAAGCTGCACCTTAAATCCTGGAGAATGGTACCATCCCAGCCTAGGCTGGATGTTGGCAAGCTCAGGGATGAGAGAGTAGCTGAGGAGTTTGCGAACAGGCTGAGTGGACACTTGGGGGGTCTGGGTGCTTTGGGGGGTCCTGAAGAGTTGTGGAGTGCCTTCAAGACCACCGTCCTTGATGTTGCCGGTGGATGTCTTGGAGCTCACCGCAGGGCAAAGAAGAATTTTGTCTCTCAAGGGACACTGGATACAATTGACCAGAGTCGCACGGCCAGGCTGAATGGCAGAGCTGAGCTGTTCAGGGAGCTGAGGCGTAAAACTGTACGTGCACTGAGGGTGGACAAGGATGCCTATGTGCGAGGAATCTGTGAGGGGGTAGAGCATCACCTGTGGACAGGTGATTCTCGTCCCGCTTACAGGGGAATTCGCGCATTGCGTTCATCCAAGCCCATCTCTCGGAGCACTGCAGTTCGAGCAGAGAGTGGTAGGCTCTTGACAGAGGAGTCTTAAGTGAAGGCCCGCTGGGCTGGTTACTTTGAGCGGTTGTACCAGGCTGATCCCCCAGCTATCGAGTTGGACGTCAAGGGTGTTACGATCCCTGTTGCTGACCCTCGAATCAACTGTGGTCCACGTTCGCTTGTGGAAACACGGGCTGCGGTGAACCAGTTGAAACGGGGGCAAAGCTCCAGGGATCTGTGGCATCCATGCTGAACTTCTCAAGGCTGGTGGAAGTGCTGCGCTCGTGTCGTTGCATGCAGTTTTGTGCTCTGCCTGGAACACAGGCATCATCCCAACTGACTGGAAGAGGGGCCTTGTTGTCCCTCTCTGGAAAGGGAAGGGTGATCGCCAAGACTGCAACAACTACCGAGGGGTGACGCTGCTCTCAGTGCCGGGCAAGGTCTTTGCTCGGATAATTCTTGATAGAGTTCGCCACCATCTGCTTGAGCACCAGCGTCCAGAGCAGTCAGGCTTTACACCAAAGAGGTCAACAATTGACCGTATCCTTGCCCTTCGTGTCCTCACCGAACGCAGACGAGAGTTTCGGCAGGGGCTGCTTGCAGCCTATGTTGATCTCTGTAAAGCATTCGATTCAGTGAATCAGGATGTCCTCTGGAGGATTCTTGGTCTTAGTGGGGTGCCACCAAAACTGATCGATCTGCTGTCTGAACTCTACTCTGGTACTGAGAGTTCTGTGACATGTGGTGGTACTATCTCTGACTTATTTCCAGTTGTTACTGGAGTTCATCAGGGGTGTGTACTGGCCCCCACACTTTTCGGCACTTGTATGGACTGGATTTTAGGGAGGATGTCTGAGAGATCAAGCTGCGGTGCATCGTTTGGGAATGTCAAAATCTCCGACCTTGATTTTGCAGATGATGCAGTCATCTTTGCGGAGACTTTAGACATCCTTTTGGGGGCCCTTGAGGTGCTGAATGAGGAGTCGGAGCCGCTGGGATTTCGGGTTTCTTGGGTCAAAACTAAGATCCAGGCTTTCGGTGACATCTTGGATGCTGCTGTCCTGTCTGTGTCTGTTTGTGGTGAGGATGTTGAGGTCGTGGAGAGATTCACTTACCTTTGGCAGTGATATTCATGTCTCTGCAGGCTGCGAGTCAGAGGTCAATAGACGTCTGGGTCGGGCCTGGGGAGTCATGGATTCACTGTATCATGGGGTGTGGCGCTGCCGGTACCTGTGCGGGAGGACGAAAGTCCGAGTCTTCAGGTCCTTGGTACTTCCAGTCTTGCTCTATGGTTGCGAGACTTGGACTCTGACCAAGGATCTGAGATGGAGACTTAATTCCTTTGGTGCCAGGTCTCTTCGGAGAATCCTTGGCTATCGCTGGTCGGATTTTGTGTCCAACGAGCGGTTGCTGAGAGAGACTCGGATGAGATTTGTTACCTGCATAGTCCGTGAGCGTTAGTTGCGGCTGTATAGTCATGTGGCTCGTTTTCCTGACGCTGATCCTGCTCAACAGATTCTCTCAGCGAGGGAGTCTCATGAGTGGAGGAGGCCAATGGGCCGACCACGTGCCTCGTGGTTACAGCAGGTTGACCATCATCTCAACGAGATGGGGATGGGCCTGGCATCTGCCTGGGGGATGGCCAGACAGAGGCCCCTGGAGTACCGGCGGAAAGTGGACGCAGCGATGCGCTGTTTTGGCACATGCTCCCATACCTGACCTGATTCTGCTTGGTCGCTTAATGTGAGATGCTCTCTTGTTTCGTGTGAACAAAATTTGCAAAAGCCAGTTGTTGTTTTGGCAAATGAAGAAGCTGAAAAGTGGAAAGTTCTCCTTCAACTTCATGTAATCCTCGTCTCGGTTCCTGTCTTCATGTTTGGAGGAAGTAGAAACATAAACATCAACTAAACGATGGTATCTAAAAGCGGAAAGTCGAACAAAAAATGGTTTACTCCACTTTAAAGCTCCCCACCACTCCCCATTTCTTTCAAAATACTGAACTCTGCTGCAGCTCACTCTGCTGAGGCATGCATTTGTGGTTTGTGATGAAAAACAGGCTGAAAGGGCAAAGCCTTTGACCAATCGAGAACAAATAACGGCTTGTTTAATGATTACATTAACTTACTTGAATCTGCTAATCTGCTAAATCCAATTTTGTCATTCCATGAACAATATTTTCTTACATTGCCCATGAAGTGTGGTGATCTATACTTAAGATCCCTTTGAAATATGTTTGTAACACGTGTGACTTGCGTGTTCACATACGTACTGGACTGTACACCTCCAGATTCGCTGAGCATTGATTTGGCAAATTGAAACCATGCGCGAACCTTCCCATTGGCACCTAAAATCGAATGCTTTGTCACAAACCTGAAGGTCATTTCCCACGCCGAGTGGAAAGCTCACCGTATTAACAAACAATTTAATAATGATAGTCAATTTGCAGGAATGCAAGTTTGTATGTTTAAGTTATTATTGAACAAAACATGAGGCACAAATCCCGACCGAGGAATAAAAAAGGCTTACTTATCGCCAAATAATCAGGCAAATACCTCTTGCTTATGCCACAGATACTACAGATAAAGGGATTTGGTCAGAAAACGGCAGGTGAAATTGAAAAAACAGGGCAAAATTAAAGGAATGGGGAGAAGGAACGGCAATTCTCCTGTGGAGCAATGACAGATGCTGGTCACCACACGGTTTGCACTTTGGTGCTCAAGGCAGAAAGAAAGGCTGAGCTCCCTCCAGGCAGAAAGAAAGAGGTCCATGGCTGTTCTGCCTCAGGAGGTGGGGCTCGCCAGCCTATGCACCCATGGGGGTGGGAGTGGGCCTCGCTGGCGGTCGTGGTGGAGGTGGCCTCACCGGCGGTCATGATGGATGGGGCAGCAACAACATTTGTGGTGGGATGGGGGGCTTCTCAGTAGTGGTGGGGGGGGGGGTTGTCTGTAGCCAAGGGAGAGAGGGCACCGGTGGCCATGGGAGGAGGCCAGTGTTGTTGTTGAGTCCATCTGGTTCGAGTCTAAGTCCAAGTCCTTTGCTGAAAGTTTGTTGTAAAGTGCCAAAAATATCGTGAATTTGTGTTTGTTGATGTAAATCAGGTCAGGCCAGGTATGGGAGCATCCACCGAAGCAACGCATTGCTGCTTCTACTTTCCGCTGGTACTCCAGGGACCTCCGTCAGGCGATTTCCCCAGCAGATGCCTAGCTCATCCCCATCTCCTTGAGATGCCGATCAATCTGCTGCAACCATGAGGCACGTGGTCAGCCCGTTGGCCTCCTCCACTCTCGAGGTTTCCTCGCTGAGGGAATCTGGGGAACAGAATTAGGGTCAGGAAAACGAGCCACATATCCATACATCCGCAGCTGACATTCACAGACTATACAAGGAGCAAATCTCATCTGTGTCTCTCAGCAAAGACTCATTGGACAATCTGACTAGTGATAGTCAAGTATTCTCTGAAGAGACCTGGTACCGAAGGAGTTAAGTCTCCGTCTCAGATCCCTGGTCAGAGTCCAAATGTCACATCCGTTGAGCAAGACTGGAAGCACCAAGGACTTTCGTCCTGCGTAGGTGCCAACAGCACCACACACCATGATTCAGTGAGTCCATGACTCCCCAGGCCCGATCCAGACGTCTATTGACCTCTGACTCACAACATGTGGAGACATGAATATCACTGCCAAGGTAAGTGAATCTCTTGGTGACCTCAACATCTTCACCACAAACAGGTACAGACAAGATAGCAGCATCCAAGATGTCATTGAAAGCTTGTATCTCAGTTTTGACCCAGGAAACTCATAATCCCAGTGGCTCCGACTCCTCATTCAGCACTTCAATGGCCCCCATAAGGATATCTAGCATCTCTGCAAAGATGACTACATCATCTCTGAAATCAAGGTCAGCGATCTTGATATTCCCAAGCGATGCACCACAGCTTGGTCTCTCCGACATCCTCTCCAGAATCTAGTCCATACAAGCACTGAAAAATGTGGGGGCCAGTACAACCGGCACAAAAAAGCAACAGCACATATAGGGGGTGAAGGACAGAGCAGCCACACACAACCCACAAAACAAGGATTTATTTAGAATACACTGATTAACATGACCTTGTATTTTCATGTAAGATTTAGATGCGGTGGTGAGAGCAGTTTACATGTTGTTACTCAACAAGTGCCAATTGTGATTCAAACTCCATTCTCTCCTAAATATGGCTTTCAGGCATTTTCCATTGCATTAACATGGTGTGGTCTGACCTTTAAACCCTGGCAAGACAAACTTGATGCTTGCAGATGCATCTGGAACCTCAGATTTGCCATCTTTCCTAAGTCTGTCTTTGTATCGTAAGTGGAGACTCGTAGAAGAGCTGGAACACAAAATAGAACACCTGGACTCGGTGGAGTAATGCCTCGAGCATCTGCTCTCATTCATGGATGTCAGTGGTTCGAATCCTGGCCGAGTCATACCAAAGACTAATGCATAGTCCCTTGTGGGGCAGACGCTCATATCCGGATGAAGGGGTTGTAGTTGGGGTGCATTTGGTGATAAAGTTGATTTTCAGTTTGAATCGATGGAAAATTATGGGCCTGTGGGGGCCGAAAGGCTGATAATACGATGGTATTTGCGCAGTGAAAACTATATAACATGAGTGGGTCCTGAAATTGATGAAAAACATTCCATTAGTTGTCCTGTGAAAAGATGCTCAAACCCTTTTACACCCAAAAGGGGTGTAAGTGTCTTCGGGTCTGCAGTGATCTAATCGGTCTGAAGGAGTCTAAAGGGTTGGTAATAACCTGGTAAGTTATGGGTGAGCTCGAGGAGGGTTAATAATGGTAGAAAAATATATTGAGTATCAATGGGGTATGACCCGAGGTGGTGAACAGCCATATTGGAGCCTTCGAAGAAAGAGTGAGATCATAAAGACCACGGAAATTAGTTATGTAAGTGAGAGAAAAGAGGAACAAATGAATGTCGGTGAGCAGTGAGCCTGGATTTTGGGATTATTATTATTTTTAACCAGAAGTGGGTTACTGGCAAAAATGTGCTCCCTGGAGAAACCTGGGGCTTGGTGGGGGTGGATGTGTGGATCGAGCACAGAAAGGCTGGAGGGTGGAATATTAGAAAGTAGGTAGGGGAAGACAGGCCACCAACTTGTCCACTATGCGAGAATAACAAACCCAAAGATTTGGCTTCATCACGAGTGGTTCCCATGATTTTGAGGGCCTTGGTCTCGATGACATCAAGGTGTGAAGGGTGTGAGGGAGGGTCGTCAGTCCAGAGGGGAAAGCAGTGCACTGTCGAGCTGTGGATGAAGTTCTTGAAGCAGATTGTTGTTGTCTGTGAATTTCCATTTGGCTGTGTTTTGTTCTCACGTCTGTACTTTTTCCTTTTCGTAACAATGCGTTATTGTTTTCTTTCTTAAAGTCTTGCTTTTATTGCTTTCTGTTTATAACTGGAATGCTGTTTTGCAGTTGAAAGCTGAAGACCGGAGACAAAATAATGACATTGTGATGACGTTAGAGGTAAGCAGAACTCATTGGGTGACTGAAGTGGTTAATGGACTGCTTTCGGTCCTGTGTGTGATGGTATTATTATCCAAACTTGACCCACGAGGCCTTGATGTGTACCTTACTGTGTATGGCTCTCAGACTAAGGTCCTTGAACTGGAGCAATTCTGTCAGCACCAGAGTGAGCAGTTTAACAGACTGTCTCGCCAGATGGAGATATTGCGTCAACATCCGGGACAAGGTGATGATAAGAACGGTTCTTGCTTTATTTTAATGAATGTGGCTATGAAAGTTTTATTACATGTATTGTTGACACAAGCAAGGGTGATGATGTATTTTCACCGTAGTTTGCTGTGTGAGATCCTCTGCATGCTCAGTTGGCCCTCCCAAGGCTGGGTCCAGTACTATTAGCCCCTGGAAGGATTCCCTTTCTAACCCCTTGTCCTGCACTTTGAATTCTGCCTGTCGTCTGGAGATGTGTGAGGTGAGAAATATAGAATGCCGAAATGAGGACAGTTGCTGGTATGTTTGCCTGCTTTGTTTGAAGCCAGCTGCATCTACATATCGCTTGCACAAAAATAGCGTTCATTTTGACACTGTTCTCCCTCCAACGTAATATTGAATACCTAATTATTGTTGGACTCTCTGCACTCGCAGGTGGACACCATCAGTGAGGTTGAAGACCTTGAGATGGACTCTGTTTCTCCATCGAGCAGCATTGGGCCCCAAAAGGACAGGAAGCTTCGAGTTTTTATCGCACGTTTCAGGTAACATGTAAGTCTGTGTTTGTCGTCTATATCATGAGCATCATCTTTATTTTTTGCATTGATGCATTCCTCTGCAAATTACATCAAAAGTTCTGCGGATATTACAGCTTAGATTTGGTTGTTAATTTAGGCCCTACCGGTCTCTTTTAAGTGGTGAGTGACGGTGTACCAAGGTAAGGTCTCAAAACTGTCCAAGTTTTGCAGTAATAACATTGTGTAATTTTGCAAAATACTCGCCAACCACAGGAGTCTACTCCCTCGAAGTCATTGCTCAATGTGAAAACAATAATGGATTATAGATCAACACGAGTCAAACAATTGAGTTTATGGACTTCATATGGATGCTTGGAATACAGGCCAAGGATGTGATGTTGCTTGTGCATGTTAAAGATACAGGAAACCCTCCAATATTGTGGGTTCTACTATCGCGGGTTTCTATCAATCGCAGAGAAGCAATTGTGTTCCGATTCTGCTATCGCAGTTTTTGAGCTCAGATGAGTCATCGTTTGCATCCCATGTGTGAATGATTACCTCCCATAATGAGCCCTGTGGTGTTTCTCATAAACCGTTTTTAATGAGCCCAAATGTGAAGCGATGGACAAAGTTAATTGTACCAAAAGGCAGAGAAAGTTTATGACGTTGGGCAAAAACATCGAGTTGTTAGATCGGTTGGTTCAGGAGAAAATGCGGAATCCGTACAGTCCGCCATAACGGGGTTGATGATTGCAGGTAAAATCTTCCCCATTGTACTCTTCCTCATTTGTAAACCTTCATTTTCCTTCACAAATAATTCCTAAACGTTCATTTCCCAACTCCATATTGTAACCTTATTGCAAAATACTTAATTTCCGACTCCTGGATTCGAACCCACATTCTCATGCGCAGCTCATGAAGCAAATCGAGGGGAAGGGGATTATGACAGAACAGGTTTTTAACACCGATGAGGTGGAAGTTGTTATAATCTAGTATCCTGGTCCCCAAGTAGGGAAGATCGTTGTTCAATGAAAGGTGATTTGAGGATCGTGTTACTCTTCCCATTATGAGTTGTGGCAATGCTGCAGGCGCCTTCGTTGTCAAGCTAATGCTGCTTTTTAGTTTGCTGAATCACCTTGCCCACTCACCCCTTCCCCGCTCACCCCATCCCCCCTCACCCCACCCCTCACCCCTTCCCCCGCTCACCCCTTCCCCCGCTCACCCCTTCCCCCGCTCACCCCTTCCTCCGCTCACCCCTTCCTCCGCTCACCCCTTCCCCGCTCATCCCCTTCCCCGCTCACCCCTTCCCCGCTCACCCCTTCCCCCGCTCACCCCTTCCCCGCTCACCCCTTCCCCGCTCACCCCTTCCCCGCTCACCCCTTCCCCGCTCACCCCTTCCCCCGCTCACCCCTTCCCCGCTCACCCCTTCCCCCGTCACCCCTTTCCCCGTCACCCCTTTCCCGCATCACCCCTTTCCCGCATCACCCCTTTCCCGCATCACCCCTTTCCCGCATCACCCCTTTCCCGCATCACCCCTTCCCCGCTCGCCCCTTCCCCGCTCGCCCCATCCCCGCCGCCCCATCCCCGCTCGCCCCATCCCCGCTCGCCCCATCCCCGCTCGCCCCATCCCCGCTCGCCCCATCCCCGCTCGCCCCATCCCCGCTCGCCCCATCCCCGCTCGCCCCATCCCCGCTCGCCCCATCCCCGCTCGCCCCATCCCCGCTCGCCCCATCCCCGCTCGCCCCATCCCCGCTCGCCCCCTTCCCGCCCACCCCTTCCCCCGCTCACCCCTTCCCCCATTACCCCTTCTCCCATCACCCCTTCCCAGCTCACCCTCCCCTCGTTCCACTCCACCCTCCCCTCTTACAGCATCAACCCGTGATAAATCTTGTGGTTTCTATTGACAGCAGAGTACAATGTGAGTACAAATATGTTTACCATCACCCACCTCTCTGTTTTGTAATAAATGTATAAGGTAAAACTCTTGTGTTTTTGTTTAATTTACATGGTATTTATTGTATTTACATGTTTATTTCAGCGTTAACATTTTATATATATATATATATATATATATATATATATATATATATATATATATATATATATATATATATATATATATATATATATATATATATATATATATATATATATATATATATATATATATATATATATATTGTTGCGGATTCGCGCCCGCCGGCGTGCGGACGGCCACGTAACTCGAATCGCGGCACGTCGCCCACCGGACGGACAATCCAGTCGTGACCCTCTCGGACTAACGCCGGGAACCAGTCACGGGTGTACCTTTCGGTCTCACCACGATCGTGCCAATCGGCCCCCGCGTGGGATAGGGTTGCTCGCCAAATTCGACCTACCTAAGTATCCACACGGAGGGTAGACCGGGCGATCGCACCTCGCCGCAGGTCGACTTCGGACACGGGCCACTTTAAGCGACCCGTTCCGTACTATCGGGATAACCGAGCGGTGTTATTCGTCGGCCTCGACGGTTCGATTAATTATCGGCCGTTTTAGCCCACGACCAACCCTTTACGTGAAACAAGATGGAGATTCAATAGAGGAAAAGACGAAGCGAAGCGGGAAAACAGTTCAACAATAAGCACATTTATTTCGCGATGAACGGAAAGCACACATATACAATTCCACCAAAAGCACATGTAAAAGAAGAAGACAATGCAATATTACACAAAAAGCAAATGCAACAATGCAGATCTAACCGACTACCGGGCACACGGCAACACTTATACAATTTTACTTCACAGACGGCGCCGACAACACATATTCCCAAAGCAAAAGAAAAGAGAACCACCCTCCAGGATGAGGCGGGCCTGGGGCCGAGACCGGGTCGGGCCTACCGTCTGATGATGAGACGCAGAGCGGCGGTGGCGCCTCAACTCCGCGGGCCTCGCGGACAGTGTCTGGTAGGGGGTGGGAAGGGGGCCCCCTTTGTCGCACTATCTCAGCGCGGGGGGAAACAGGAGGGGGTTGCTGATGCTCGGGGGAAGGAGGATTTCACCCTGTCTCGGGTCCCGCGGCGAGCGTCTCCTCCTCCACCTCGGTCGCGTTGCTGGCCTCTCCCTCTGCAGCTCCCGGCACCGACGCGAGCACCCCCTCGTCCGCCTTCGCCGCCGTCACCTCTCCACAGCTCCGTCTACTCGCCCTCTCCGTCTCCTCTCTTGGCTCGTCCCAACTCTTCACTCTTGACTTCTCCCACTTCTTTCCAGCTCCACCGACGACTCTCTTGAACTCCGCACAACTGAACTGCCTTGACTGACGAACGCAGCCGTTTATATAAGCCCCGTGGCTTCGCTCTTTCACCCTTGACCCTCTGCCTCCGACCCTTCACCTCTAACTGGCTCCCCATTGGACCGAGGAAAAGTGGGCGTGAATGCTTTTTGATCCATGAATTTGCATATAGCGACCGCCCTCCAACGCCCTGGAGGCGGGGCCAAATCGCCCCTCGCTCACCGATTGGACGGAACAAAAGTGGGCGTGAGTCGTTTTTGATCCGTTTTCTGCGGAAAGTCCGTGATGTTTTTGAATACGCTGCTCGGTGCGCGCCCCGCACGAGTCCAGCATCGGTGCCCACGAGTGGCGCGAGATGGTGTGGATGCGATGGTGGCGAGTTGTGACGGTAAAGGTCGTGGCGGTTGTTGTGAAGCGGCGTTGTGGTTGGTGGTTGTTGTGAAGCGGCGTTGTGGTTGGTGGTTGTTGTGAAGCGGCGTTGTGGTTGGTGGTTGTTGTGAAGCGGCGTTGTGGTTGGTGGTTGTTGTTGTGAAGCGGTGTTGTGGTTGGTGGTTGTTGTTGTGATGGCTGTTGAGACGTGGTTGGTGGTGGTAGTAATGGCGGCTGGTCCAAAATAAAGATAGTAAAAGAAAAACGGCTATCCTGAAGAATCGCAGCCCGACTGAATGACATTTATTCCCTCGAAACAACGGGTTTGGGCCTAACTACACATATACTTACCGAGATATCTCACCTAAGGGACCTGAATGGTGGTTTGTGAATTTCGTCAACCACAACAATATATATATATATATATATATATATATATATATATATATATATATATATATATATATATATATATATATATATATATATATATATATATATATATATATATATATATACACACGTGTTTATTTCAATAGCAATGTGTTTATTTATGGCCACCGTCGATCTTCCTCGTTATCTTCTCGAAGCCCAGGAACCGAACCCCCGCTTTTCCATTGGCTGCTTCGTTTCCACAATCACGGTTTCAACTATCGCGACATTTTCCAGGAACCTTAACCCCGTGATATTGGAGGGTTTCCTGTGCCATTGTCTTTCATATGCCTGATGTTGGCTTGATGGTTAGGGTGGTGGGCTTGGGATCCTAAGGTAGAGAGTTGCGACCCTTCCAGGATTGTGCCCAATAGCCCAGAAGACTGCTTCGGCAGCACCGGCGCTCTGTACAGAGTATGGTCCCGATGGAATGGAATGGTGTCTTTCATCATGGGAGGCATTTCCGAATCTGGATGTAAAAATTGGAATGACCAGCGATTGCAAAAAGACTTTAAATTGGAAAAGAATTGTGAATAAACTTATGAAATGCTCCAATGTGGAGAAGACGACTTTTGGATATCAACAGCCTCATCCTCACACAACAGACGCAAAAGCTTCCTTTGCAATGAAAGCAGAGCCACTCAGCTGCTTTACCTGCCGGTTGTGGTTTACCTATTTATTTCTAATTCTAAATTGAACAGCCTTTGTAGAACCAGTCAAAGAAATGTGTTACAGCCTACCAAATGAAAAAGCAGTGAAGGATTCATGAGGAAATGACTCGGACCACGTCCAGCATGAGTGTAGAACTGTGGACTGTTTCTTAATCTTGGATTTCATTTACAGATGGTTTCTGCAATAACTTTTTATGTTCCTCGTATGTTTCGAAAGATCATGGAATTTTTCACTCCATATAAAGTTGTATCAAACCCTGTATTATTATTTTGAGCAAATTTGGCCATTTTTCAATATAAAGCCCAAGCTGCACTTGCTTTAAGTAGTCATGTGGGAATGATGGTGGCCGAGTGGTGATGATGCTGGACTGGCATTTATAGCTTGTGGGTTCCAATCTAGCTGAAAGCCACATTATTAAGGAACTGAATTCTAAACTTATGGAAATCAGGCTAGTCTCAAGAAAATTACCATGTCGGTAAAAACCCAGCTTGTTTATTCATGGCCCTCAGTGTCTGCCTACCTCACTTGGTATAGTCTACACTAGCGCCATGCCTACCTGTCACTTCACTCTTCGGGTTTAATCAAAAGATAGCAAGTTGCACTTCACAAAAGTATTGCATGTTTATCTGCGAGTCCCAATGAGGATGTGAAATGTGAAAATGGATCTTTTATAACATGTAGTAGTGGTTGTTGTCAATGCTGCTGCTGCTGCTGTCGCCATGGCTGTGGTTGTTTGTGTGCTCTGTCCGTGTACTATTATATATTTTTCTCTTGCTTCGTGAAGAAAGAAGTATTACCATAATTAAATTTGTGTACTTTGTGTACTCCTTCCACGTCCGTCTTGCTTTATTCTAAAGGGTTCCTGCCGTCATACCTCGAGAAATACAACATGAAGGCTCCAAGTCCTGCTTCTTCTTCTTCTTCTTCCCACCCTGAAAGACTGCCTTTTAAAACTGGCTGCCATTCTTATGATTAAACGGGAATATTGTTGTTCCAAGTAAATCGATTATTAGCTTTCCAACGGCACCATTTTTATTCTATGAAAGCAGGAACCCTTTAGTTAGAAGAAAGAAGAAAGCATGACGGACTCACACACATCGTCAGGAAGAAAAAGGTGTTGGGGGGGGGGGTGCGGTGGGGGAGTGTACTGGCATTACGACCTTCACATTGGGTGGACCAGTATGCTTCAATAGAACGCCCTCTGATCTGTAACTCCCATGGCAAGCCTTTGAAAGTACATTTGTGAATCTTAAATCGGAGATCATAAATCACAAGATATTAGTAGTTCTGAAAATCTAGTTGCATTGTTGGTATTTTATTTTTTGGGTTTGTGCGGCAGTTACAATCCATTTGATGGGCCCAACGAGAACCCTGAGGCAGAGCTGCCCCTTGTGGCTGGAGATTACGTGTATGTACGTGGTGGCGTGGATGATGACAGCTTCTACGAAGGTAGGGGCATTGACTGGTTGCTTATGTGCTGCCGAGGCAATTATGCCTTGGTGAACAAATATGTATTGGTCTTTTTTTGGTCTTGTGCTTTTTGCACAAAATTCATTTAAATGTATTATTGGAGTTGTTTCAATCCACTTGCAAATTGGCTTTTTTTGGCAAAAAATGATAAAGCAACACATTCTGGTGAGATATTCAATCTTAGCCAGCAGGACAAGTTGATTGCTGCTGCAAGGTAAGGTTTATGTTTGCAATTGAACCTGCAAAGAGACTAAAGTGAGTTTTGGCATCTTCCAGGGGAGTTGATGGATGGAAGGAGGGGCCTCATTCCTTCCAACTTTGTCGAGCTCATTTCAGATGATGACCTGTTTGGAAACAATGGTCTCCCCTTTAGCCTTTCTCCTGATTCATCCTGCCATGGGCGTCTAGATCCATATCTTAGTGGACTTTCCTCAATTCAGTCATGCCAAAATGAGCTGCCAGCCACATCAGTTTTCAATGAACAGTTTCATCCTGCACTGAAGGAAACATCTCAGGATGGCAAAATCAGTGGGTACCTTGTGAACTTGCGAACTGAAGATGAAGAATCAATGACTGCAGAAGATCCACCCTGCCCTCGTTGCATTAGTCTTGTAAAACAGTTGTCCAGGAGCGTCATCGTGACGTGGGAGCCTCCATGCCCCCATGCAGACGGCCGCTTTTCACCACGGTGCTACAAAATATTTGTGGATGGCAATCCTTGGCTGAGTGTGACAGCAGCACAAACGGGAAAGCACAAAGCACTGGTGGAGAGGCTGGATTTGGACAAACGTGTGCATCGTGTCAGCATCCAGTGCGTGAGTGAGTGCGGTCTGTCAGACCCACTGCGTTGCAGTATCTTGGTCGGACGTGATGCAAGTCCCGCCCCCACCGCACTGAAGGTGTCAAACATTACGGCTACCTCCTCGCTGCTTTCTTGGCTGCCGGGCAGCAGCACCTTTACTCATGTGCTGTGGTTGAATGGGAAGAGGCGGGCCTTTGTCCCGGCGGGTCGGAACTCGTACATTCTGGTGGCATTGGATCCTGAGAAAACTTATACAGTGCAGTTGGAAGCTCAGCTTGCTGGAACTCACTGGGATCTTCCTGCAGTGTGTCAACAGAACAGGGAGGCTCATTTGAGCTTTACGACCAAGCCCACAGGTAATATCGGTGCAGACTGTTTTGTATAAATGTCTATCCAGTAATTTTATAAGGCTGCTCAATGTAAAGATATCTTGTAACAATAACCAAGGGAAAGGCATGTCTATAATTGAGGAACTTAAGTGCAAAATGCTGTATATGCCATTTTGGGAGGATTAACCATATATCTGCATTGGACTGTTGTGCAAAAAAACAATGTATGAAATCACAAAAATGACCAGATCAACTAAATTGCTGCTGAGGTACAGCGCTGATGTCACTGACTTCAAACACTGTCTTAGTTGACTAATCTAAGTGAGTGGGACTTAAGTCGGTAAAATCAAAATTAACCCATTGACTGCCATGGACCATTTCCCAAAAGGTAACATATTGAAATCCAAAAATCATCAAGTTTACTTGCTGCCGAAAATCAGAGGAATACTGATATCATACATTTCAAACACTGGCGTAGAGAGTCGACTAACCACTTAGTGGTGCTGTGTCCATAAGTTAGGTATTCACCCTTTGATTTTTGTGGACTATTTTGCAAAAATTAAAGTGCAGTAAAATCACAAATAACACCAAATTAACGAAATTGCTGCTTCGGAATACCAATATCACTGATTTCACAACACTATCTACTAAAACGTAATTAATTCTGAATTAATAAGTCCAGTAATTTGAATCGGACATGACACAATTAACGTACATTACAAAAAGGGCCAAATATCAGTTAGCTTCGGGTACACCTGGGCTATTGGTATGATATTTAACAAGTCCATAGACTACTGAATACAGTTTAGTTAACACAGAATCTTCCGACTGCACTCACTGTCAGTGTCAATCAAAATCCACAAAATATCGGACAAATATCACAGATTCATCAAAGGATGCATAATGAGTTATAGATTCATGATTATCAGCTGAGTTAGCAATACTGCTGAGTCACTATCACTGGCATTTGTGTGGCCAGCATCTGCAAGGGCATCGGTGTAGGATTCAAGAACATTTGATTGGTTGCGTGGCTATACTGCATTGTGTATACAATCGGGAGTGGCGCTCAGTGTTTTGAAACAAAAGGCAGATGTGTGCGGCGTTTTACATGGCGAATATGGTGTTTTTAACCAAAAACGAGGCTTTTTTTTGTTTACATAGTCGAGCCTTGTGGAAGAGCTGTGACACTGAACAGATCAGGACATACAGTACAGTGGCCTGCAAAGGTATTCACCCCAACCAATAATGCCACATTAGGATGCATTATGCATTATCTAGAAACTGTTTTTTCAAATGAACTTTTTTATTCATAACTGAAGAGATCAAAGTAAACACCGTTGTACCTGAAGCAGGTTACATGTCATGAATACCGACAAAAAAGGTAGAAATTAAAATTCACTGGTTGTAAAAGTATTCAACGCCCAAGGTCAGTACTTGGTGGAAGAACCTTTTACAGCAATAACTGCTTTGAGTATTTTAGGGTATATCTCTACCAGCTTTTCACAGTGAGATGGTGAAATCTTTGCCCATTCTTCACGTGAAAATTGCTCTAGTTCTGCCAAGTTTGATGGGGATAATCACTGGACTGCAATCTTCAAGTCTCGTCAAAAATGTACAATTGGGTTCAAGTCAGGACTTTGACTGGGAAACTCAAGAACATTTATTTTCTTCATATTCAGCCACTTCAATATGGCTTTTGGCTTTGTGCTTTGTATCATAATCCTACTGAAATGTCAATCTCCAACCCAGTTTCAGATTAATGGCTGACACGAGCAGGTTTTCAAAAAGAATTCTCCTGTACTTTACACTGTCCATTGTCCCTTCTATCCGAACAATCTTGACAGTCACTACTGATGAAAAGCAACCCCATAATATGATATGGCCACTGCCATGCTTGACATTCGGGATGGTGTTGACTGGGTGATGTGCAGTGTTCGGCTTGCACTTAACGTAATGCTTTGAATTTAGACAAAAAAGTTCAACTTCTGTCTCGTCTGAACACAAAAAGTTTCTCCACAGGCCTGCAGTAACATTAAGATGGTTTTTCACAAACTCCATATGAGCTTTTAGATGTGTCTTTTTCAGTAATGGCTTCTTTCTTGCCACCTGTCCATAGACACCAGCTTTGAGAAGGGAGTGGGATATTGTTAATTTAACACTGATCCACATCTCGGACAAATAATCTTGCAGATCTTTCAAAGTCATTGTTGGACTTAGAGTGACATATCGATCCAATTTCCTACTTGTCCGGCTGTTAAGTTTGGATGGGCGACCTGATCTGGGTGGTATGATACGTCTTCCACTTGTTAATGATGGATTTCATCGCACTCAAAGGGATAATGAGTGTCTGAAATCTTATTATAACCCTCTGCTGAACGATGCTTCTCCACCACTTTAAGTCTGATTTATTTGGAAAGCTCAGGTCGGTCAGGTATGGGAGCATGCGCCGGAGCAGCGCATCATTGCATTCACTTTCCGCCAGTACTCCAGGGGCCTCTATCTGGCCATCCCTCAGACAGATGCCTGGCCCATCCCCATCTTCTAGAGATGCTGATCAACCTGCTGCAACCACGAGGCACGAGGTCGGTCCATTGGCCTCCTGCACTCATGAGGCTTCCTCGCTGAGAGAATCTAGTGAGCAGGATCAGCATCAGGAAAACGAGCCACATGTCCATACAGCCACAGTTGACAATCATGGACTATACAGGTAACAAATCTCAATTGAGTGTCTCTCAGCAACCGCTCGTTGGACACAAAATCCGACTAGCGATAGCCAAGGATTCTCCTAAGAGACGTAGTACCAAAGGAATTAAGTCTCCATCTCAGAACCCTGGTCAGAGTCCAAGTCTCACATCTGTAGAGCAAGACTGGAAGCACCAAGGACCTGAAGACTCAGACTTTCGTCATCCTCCATAGGTACTGGCAATGCCACACCCCATGAGCCAGTGAATCCATGACTCCACAGGCCCGACCCAGACGTCTGTTGACCTCTGGCTCACAGCCAGCAGAGACATGAATATCACTGCCAAGGTAAGTGAATCTCTCTGTGACCTCAACATCCTCCCCACAAACGGGTACAGACAAGATAGCAGCATCCAAGATGTAATTTAAAGCCTGGATCTTAGTTTGGACCCAGGAAACCCATAATCCCAGCGGCTCAGACTCATCATTCAGCACCTCAAGAGCCCCCAAAAGGATATCCAGAGTCTCCACAAAGATGACTACATCATCTGCGAAATCAAGGTCAGAGATCTTGACATTCCCAAACAATGCTCTGTAGCTTGATCTCTCTGATATTCTCCCCAGAATCCAGTCCATACAAGCACTGAAAAGTGTGAGGGCTAACACATACCCCTGGAAAAAACTCCAGTAACAACTGGAAATAAGTCTGAGATGGTATCGCCACATCTCACAGCATAATACAGACATCAGATTGATCAGTTTTGGTGGCACCCCACGAAGACCAAGAATCCTCCAGAGGGCATTCAGATTCACTGAATGAAATGCTTTGCAGATTAGCCAAAAATAGCCAAATGATAATGAGGAATTATAGAATTGTTTTAGAGTAATCACAAACTTTCATTCAGTGCAAGAATTCTGTTCAGAGCATGTTCAGCAACAAGGTTGTAGAAATTTGAATAATGGAAGGTGGTTGCTCCGCCATCAAAATTGCCGTTAACATTACCTTGAAAACTATGGCTGAATCAATATTTTCCAGACCCAACACCCAATACAATGTAGATATATTTGCTACTAAATGGCACTGTAATGAGCTGCAAAGATACAGCAGAAAATGCACAGCGAATACATATAAAATGTGAAAAAAAATTTTAAATCACTATTTTGTATGTTTGTGATGTTATTGGATGCAAATTAGCTCCACAATAGCAATGAAGGACACCATTGTGTAGAGGATAGTCGGACCTTACATTCAACACCAGAATTGTGTTTCTCGCTTCTATAATAAGAATGTTTTATGAGTTAGAATGAATTTAGTAATTTTTGGTGGTTACCATGGAAACGGTTCTGTTAAAAATAATTGCACCACTTTCAGACCCTAAATCCACCCTGGTGATGACCCCCACAGACCCACCTAACATATTGGTACCATTGGCATTTTTTGACCAAACCACTTGTGCAAGGGTGCTGAAATCAGATTTGGCTGTTAGACTGGGATAGGGAAATGAGAAACTGAGCACTGAGATAAGTTTGAATTTTTTTCTGATGATGATGTTCTTGGTTGTTGGGTTTTTTGAGGTTGTTTTTTTCTGAGTGAGATGTGTTGAGATGTAGTGGGGCAACTTAGCATAACAATTGTGCATTTTGTGAGGAAAGTACCAAATTTGGCACACGAGTAGCCTAACATATTATGAACAGATTTGGATATTGGGCCATCTCAAATTCAGCCGCTGATGGCTGTGGCAGCCATTTTCCACTGCCATCAAAAAATTGAGATGGCCCAATATCCAAATCTGTTCATAATATGATAGGCTACTAGTGTGCCAAATTTGGTGCTTTCCTCACAAAAATGCACAATTGTTATGCTATATTTAGCTAAGATTCCCCACTTATGTGTTGTTTGTAATTTTGAGGGAGGAGGGGAAATGAATTGAGCTGAGGCATCAGAAATAACACCTGGGATAAAAGGACCGAAAATGATGCAAACAAGCGGAGGGGAAGCACACGCGACTATCATCAGTCGACCTGACTTAACCCAGGGCAAATTATAAACATTCAACACAGCAGGTTACAGTTTGGGACAGAAAAATTGGAAAACAGCAAAACGGGGATAAAAAAATAAAACGGTAAAACACAGCATATGTGGTCTGTAGTACTTAGCTTTGATGCACTGGTTGGAGCGAGAACCGATCACTTGTCCACGTGCGCTGAATCCCGAACCGGAAATGTTTTGGGGTTCAGCCAAACAAGCATTGAACAAGCAATAGGTATATCTTGGAGTAGGGGGGGGAAAGGAAGGTTATTTAAATATGTTCAGAAGGATTGCAGACGTGTTTTTGGATTTATACACTGAAAGCTGTTTTTTTTTTAAATTATATTAAGAAATGAATTATGAGAATGTGCCCTCATCATAAATGTTTTCACACATAATTTTAGAATTTTTTTTCTGATATGAGACCATAATAACATTACACTTGGTTATTCTGCTTAGGTGTGGTGCTTGTACAAAGCAGCGCTAAATATAGTCGCTTGACAGGTCCCCAAAGCCGGTATGATTTCATGAGAATTTAGATTATCAGGACACCGAATTAACGGGGTTCCTGAGTAATGCTGGAGATAATAAATATTTCTTGCGATTAACCGAATGGTACGAGACTAATCGAGACAATTTTCATTACACTACTATTAATGCTTCACTGTCCTTGGTTTTCCATCAGGACTATCCCAAGTGTTCTTCCTCTTTACCATGATCTATTCTTCCTCTTCACAAAATTATTTTCCAAAACTGTCTCTCAGCTAAGAACTTTGTCCACTAACCCTCTTCCCACACCTACAGCACTACAGAAAGAATATTACCTCCTATCCCTATATCTCCGTTTGTCAAATTTGGGAATTTGGAATCTGCCACCCTCCACTTCGTGTCCCCTCTTTCCACCCTCCCCACACACCTCACCCCCTCAAAGCTTCATGTTCCCTGTTTCTGAATCCCTCTCTACTCACCCCTCAATGACACCCCTCAAGCCTTCCCTGCGCCCACCCACTCAAACAAGCCCCTTCAAAGCCTACCCCCACACCCCAGTCCTGCAACCTCCCAATGCCTCCTTCCCTGTCCCTAAATGTGTGGACCTTAAACATACAAGATCTCAGCTCTAACCTGACGATCTCTCAATCCAGGCTGCTGCTGACTGCCTGGACATCATCTATTTTACAGAATCCTTCCTCCCACAGGACATCCCTGACTCCTTGGTGTCTCTCCCTGGCTATTGTCTCCTCCATTTTGATAGACCTGAACCTTGCCGTGGCAGTGGAGTTGCACTTTACATCAATAAGTCAATTTCTCACTGCCCTTTCTATTGATCTTACACCTCCCAACCCAGAGGAATACTTTTGACTGTGACTTCCCCTCCACTCCCATCTACTGTTCATCTGTGTGTTGTGCTGTCCTAACAGTGACGACTACTCCATCTACATCTCTCTCAGACAACATGAACAAACTTTTAACCACTCATCCCAACTCTCTCTCTCTCTTCCTTATATGTGGTGATTTCCATTGTCACCATGTAAATTGGTTGGGTGTTGGGACTGACTCGATCTGTGAAGTTTTCCACCCGGATTTCTCCCAATGCTGTTGACAAACTTCCCTGTAAATACCTTCTGCTCTTCTTCTGTTCCAACTGGTTCTTCTGATCATATGCTTGTGAAAGTCAACATCTCTCGGGAGAGCTGCCTCAATGTCGGCGAGTCTGGCAGTTCATTCAAGCAGATTGGCAGAGACTGCAAGCAGTCATCTCTCTTCAGGACTGGTCTCCCATATCTACTGTTCCAGATGTTGACTCAGCCTGGGAATTCTTCCACAGAAACCTGCTCTCTCTTATGCAGAGATTCATACTTTCTCGTCTTCAGTTATTCTTCCCTTCTTCCTGCCCATGGTGCACCGAAAGCGGTGGTCAGGCAGTTGATCTGAAACAACTTGCCTTCCTTTTCTGGAAGGCTAATCCAACTGATTGCAATCTCAGTTCATTCCTCAAAGCCTGCAACAAGTGTGTGTCCATTTTCAAGAGAGTCAGAAAACAACATCTGTCCAACCTCAAGATTGAACTTTCAAACTTGTCTCCCTCCTCTAAAACCTAGTGGTACCTTGTCAAGTCTGTCTCTGGAGTATGCTCCCCTTCCATCCTTTCCTCACTTCAAATGGCACCATGGCTAACTCTGCTCGTGAGAAGGCCGAATGCCTCAAGTCTGTGTTTGCGTCAAAATATTGTTCCCCCCCCCAACCCCTCACGCTCGGTCACACCCATCCTTCCCTGTCACACCCATCTGCTCCTGGACTCTGTTTCTTTTGCACCTAAGAAGGTGGAGAAGGTTCTTTCAACCCTCGACTGACTGCAGCTGGACCGGATGACATCGGCTCACGTGTCCTAAAAACCTGCTCTGCTGCTCTTGCACATCCTCTCTCTGCTATTTTTACCCTATCATTTGCTCCAAGTCATCGTCCATCTGCTTGGAAATCAGTCAACATCACTGCGCTACAGACAAAGGTGCAACAACTGATCCTTTAAAATACAGAACTATCTTCTGCAAGGTCATGAAATCGATCATCACAGTTGTCATAAAATCATTCCTTTTCTCCAACAGCCTCAACTCAGATCATCAATTCAGATTCAGACCTGGTCACTCTACATTGGACATGCTGCTTCTACTCTCCCAACAATGGAAGAGGCCCTCAATATCAGACATGAGATCAGGGCCGTCTCTCTGGACATATCTCATGCTTTAGATGCAGTCTGGCATCCTGCCTATGGACTCCAAGGCCCAACTCCACTCGTGGACTGCTGACTTCCTCCGCTCTCGTAGTTAGCGTGTGACTCACAATGGAACCCTTTCATCTCCTCTCCCTGTCAAGGATGGAGTACCCCAAAGCAGTGTTCTAGGTCCCATGTTATTCCTAATCTTCATCAATGATCTCACTGACTCTCTGGAATCCATCCATTGGAACCATACTCTGTACAGAGCATTGGTGCTGTTGAAGCAGTTTCCTGGGCTATTGGGCACAATCTTGAATAGGTCGCCACTCCAACGCAGAACACTCAAATATCTCAATCATCCGAGCAAGCTGGTATTCATTTTGCCGACCTCTGAAGGATGACAGGCTGAGTCAACCCCACCTGGTATTAATTTAACGACAAAGTGGGATTTTAACTCAGGACCCGAGGATCCCAAGCCCACCACGCTAACCATTTAGCCAACACCAGGCTCTCTAGAAAATCCTCTTCATCTCTTTGCTGATGACTCTACTCTCTGCTGAGACATCTCTCATCATTCTGACAGACATACAGTTCGCAGCTTCTCCCTTCTCCTCAGACCTTGAGAAAATCACAAACTGGCCAAACACAATTTTGTTTATGTATCCATATTGTCCTCCCTTTGCGTTCTCCCTTACATCTCATCATTACCTGCATCTCTTGTTTTTCCGTCACCGAATACTTTCTTCCTCCGTCCTGTTGGTGTTTCCCCTTTCTCTTGCTGTTCCCTTTGTTATGTTGTATCCTGATTTGTTCTGTATAATCGCTCTTCAATGAGCCTCGACCATGTTAAAATAATATATATATTAAAAAAAAAAAAAAAAAATATATATATATATATATATATATATATATATATATATATATATATATATGTTTTAAAAACCAAGCCCCAACATTCATGGACGCCGACATTCGTGGCATTTTTCAGGAACGTATCTCCTGTGAATGGCGGTGTCCCACATTACAGAATTTAAATGCACAACAAAAAACAAAATGCATATAACAATGCTCCACCTACACAAAATACTGATAAAGCTATCTGCCGATGTAAAGGATTGAGATTGAAAGCTTTGATGTCCAGTATTGTATGATCCTGAATAGCAGGCAAGGCCAACAGAACTGAAAATGTAAATTTGGCTTACATAATAACAACATTCCAAGTAGTACTACGTATGCAAAATATTTATCGATAGAACAAGATGAACTGTTCAATGATATTTTTAAACTCGCAGGCAATGCTTTCGATGGCGTAACAAAATGGATTGCATCAGATTAACATGGATGCATCCATATGGTACTGAGAAATGTGCTCAACTGGATATGTCACTTCCTGTTTCCTGTTCTCAATTAACATAATTCCCAGGCAAAAATGGTATAGTTAGAATGATGGTAAGTGAGAGTTATACTCTCATATACCATAGATCATTACAGTTCTAATTACAGTAGTCTGCAGAGAATAACTATTGTAAATGGATGATATTTCCACATTAAAATGGCCAGCAGGGGGCTCTAACTCACAAAGTGCATAAAATATGTGTCAAGGGCTGAACAGAACGTCTTCTTCATTCTAAAGAACACCCATTGTCATGTTACCATCCATCATGTTACAGTAAACCATCGTGTTACCGTCATCGATGAAAAAGTTTCCAAAGTTTGAATGATTCTACTTCAAAAGAAATGTTTTTTTTGCCATTGTTATTTGTATACAAATATGCGCTCAACCTCAGGGTTCCCTGAGCCACCCGTGGATGTGCGGGTCGAGGCTGGACCACTTCCAGGGACCCTGCTTTTATCGTGGCTGCCGGTTACTCTTGACACCTGTGGCTCCTCCAACGGAGCATCTGTTTATGGATATGCTGTTTTCGTTGATGGGAAGAAGGTGCCATCTCTCATTCTTCATCAATGGCAATCACTTGTTAATCTGACAATCTCAACTTCTTCTCTTGCTGAAAAGCAAAGTGTAACTCTGGTAATGACTTTCCCAATGGTCACGACTTATCCAGGTGCTGGAGGTGAGTTGTCCCACGGCTGGCGCAGCCATCTTGGAAAGGGTAGCATGCGGTCAAGCTGTCATGCTTACGCTTCGCACCCTCTCGCAGCATGGCACCTCTGTCGACTCATTCCCTGCACGCTTGCTGGAGGCCCTGCCCCAGACTGGATGTGCACCGACTCCTGCTGCGCTGATTGGCCAGGACCATGAACAGCAGGAATGCAACAGTGATTTCTCAACAGGTGATGGCTGTTCGTCACTACATTGTTTACAAATAATTTGTCCATCCTGAAATGCAGATCATTGGCTTCGGTGGAATATCGACATTTGAAACCACATATCGATGAGGATTCGAGTAGTCATTTAG
>NC_140976.1:69512918-69525418 GCF_056783735.1 Eptatretus burgeri | reverse complement strand
ACCCCACTACCCTGCAGCTCCAACTGTTCAAATCATCACATTTTTGGACTGACACATTCCAAAGGCAAGCTACCTGTAGCATTTGAGCTCAGTTGAACTGCTTCATCAACACTTGATAAAAGTCCATAACATTGTGGAAACCACATGACTCATTATTGAGAAGTTGTAAAATCAATGTGACCTTTGTTGTTGTTGTTGTTGTTGTTTACATAGTCTAAGGCTCGTAGAGGAACTATGCACTGAAATCGCATACACACGTAGAGAAATACATGAGACAATATCAGACTTGACTCCTCATAAATACAGCCATTGAGCTTGGGGAAGTGAGATCACTTGCCAAAGCACTCTGGGTATGAGCGATGTCATCTTTTATGATGTCTCTTTACTCTCCATACTCAATGAGGAAAATTTGGAGGAATTTCCTCCTCCCCATGGATGCCAGGCTATGGGGCTTTATCGTGCTCTATCCTTTAAATACTGAGTGTCAAGTAAGGAAGCAGCATGTATCATGTTTAAAGTCTTCTGTATGACAAAGCCAGGGTTGGGTTGGAAATGCCGACCTCTCAGACTCAGAGAGGACAATATTTTAACCTTAAAAATAGACTGAGCATACGTATGACAAGTAATGCCTCTTTGGATCTCACACACGGAAACCATAATACGAAAATTGTCTCCATGACTTTTGTCCTTGACTTCACTTTCTGTTTATAAATCGTATCACATCAACATAAACTTCTCTTTATTCATAACATCAGTAAAGTTCATTTTTAATTTTGATGTCTAATTATATGATCGATGAATTTTATTGATGGTGTCAAAGCTTGTCCTTGGCCCATTAACTGTCCGCCAATTATTTTCACTTTCTATGAGCCTTGATGTCTATTAAAAATGTGAAGGTGTCATCAAAGCTCCACACAAGTAGAGCACCTGGATTTTTTGATGCAATCAGAAGGATATACATTTGTCTCAGAGGAGTTTAGGAGGGTCGGAGAGCTGAAAGAGCAGAGGAAGCTCGACTGGAGGAGAATCGGTGAAAAATAGAGGCCAGCTACTTGTCTGTTAATGTGAGAACAGCAAGCCTTGTACTTCCACCTCATTGCAGAAGATGTTTACAGGTCAGGTCAGGTATAGGAGCATGCACCAGAGCAGCGTGTCGCTGCGTCCACTTTCCGCCGGTACTCCAGGGGCCTCCGTCTGGCCATCCCCCAGGCAGATGCCTGGCCTCTCCCCATCTCCTTGAGATGCGATCAACCAGCTGCAACCACGAGGCACGTGGTCAGCTCATTGGCCTCCTCCACTCACGAGACTCCCTCGCTGAGAGAATCTGGTGAGCAGGATCAGCGTCAGGAAAACGAGCCACATGTCCATACAGCCACAGCTGACTCTCACGGACTATGCAGGTAACAAATCTCATTTGAGTCTCTCTCAGCAACCGCTCGTTGAACACAAAGTCTGACCAGCGATAGCCAAGGATTCTCCAAAGAGACCTGGTACCAAAGGAATTAAGTCTTGGTCTCAGATCCTTGGTCAGAGTCCAAGTCTCGCATCCATAGAGCAAGACTGGAAGCACCAAGGACCTGAAGACTCAGACTTTCATCCTCCTGCACAGGTACCGGCAGTGCCACACCCCATTGTACTGTGAATCCATGACTTCCCAGGCCAGACCCAGACATCTATTGACCTCTGACTCACAGCCAGCAGAGACATGAATATCACTGCCAAGGTAAGTGAATCTCTCCACTACGTCAGCAAGATGTTTACATTCATTAATATTTAGATTCACAAAGACATTTAGGTGAATAACATTGAGATGTTTGGATTCCACAGTATTCAGGAGAGAGATGTACGTATTTGATGCTGGGACCCCAGGTCAGAGGGGAGAGTTGTACTCGATTGGGATAATTGTCCAGGAGCCTAGGTTTGTTTATTTACATGAATTGAGCATTTGTCGAGCATGATTTTTTATTTTTTTTTACATTAAAGGGTGGCCACAGGCAATGGAAAAGTACAGTCTTCAGGTTCTTGAGTGGTGGGTTAATGTATCAGTCCCATGTACGAGGTCTGTCAAAAAAGTAACGGGACTGAGCCTGCTGAGAAAACACAAAATACACCGTCACTTACACAACTTGAATGAACGGGTTGCGTCACATTGTTTCACAACATTCCAGCAATATATATGATTGGCGATGGTTGACTGCGCTCATTGTGTGATTTTTTTTTAGAGCTCGTGCTTTACATGTTGTGTCGTCTGAGTCATCGCGCTATGAGTCGTGACCAGATAGCCAATCTGAATTTTCTTGCCAAGCTTGGCAAAACACCTTCCGAATCTTTTGAAATGCTGCAGCAAGTCTATGGGGAAGAAACGATGTCACGTACACGTGCATTTGAATGGCACAAGAGGTTCGAAGAAGGACGGGTCGAAGTTGAAGATGATCCATGGTCTGGAAGACCTTCAACGAGCAGAACGGTGGACAACATCGAGTGTGTGAAGCAGATGGTGTGCGCAGATCGTCGACTGACGGTGCAGGTGATTGCTGAGGAACTTTCCATAAACAAGGACACTGGAGCATCATCACTGAAAATTGCAAGGTGTCCACAAAGATGGTCCTCAAGCTGTTGTCCGAGGACCAGAAACAGAAAAGAGTCACTGTCTGTCAAGACATTATCGAGCGCCTCAAGGACGATCCAGACCTGCTCAGGAGAGTCATTACTGGCGTTGAATCGTGGATATTCAAATACGATCCCGAGACCAAATGGCAGAGTCATCAGTGGAAAAGTTCGGCATCACTAAGACCAAAGAAAGCAAGGATGTCGAAGTCGAAGGTCAAGGCGATGCTCATCACGTTTTTTGACATCAAGGGCATCGTCCACATCGAGTTTCTACCACAGGGTCAAACAGTGAATCAATACGTGTACAAGGAGATCCTCCGTTGAGAACACATTAAGCATCTCATGAGATCAGTCTGAGACAAGAGGAGGGATCTGTGGGAGAACAACGCCTGGGTGCTCCACTATGACAATCTCCCTGCTCACAGTGCCCTGAACATCCGACAGTTTCTGGCGGAGAGGAACGTGCCAACTCTGGAGCAACCTCTGTGTATGCCAGACTTTGCCCCTTGCGATTTTTTCCTATTCCCCAAGCCCAAGGGGGTGATCAAAGAGGACCCGATTTCCTGATGTGGAGGCCATCAAAGGGCCGTGACGACGGAGCTCTGGTGGATTCCAGAAGAAACCTTCCTGGGGTGCATCGAAGCATGGAAGAAGAGGATGGACAAGTGTGTGAGACTGGAGGGAAACTATTTTGAAGCAGACAAGAGCTGTGATTTCAATATATTTTTTAGAATAAAATTTCTGTGAAGTCAGTCCCGTTACTTTTTAGATGGACCTCGTATGTGTTAATTACAGTGGTCCTGGGTTCGAAAAAGTTCAAAATCGCAGTGTATGCTCTCCTAACCATATACATCATTCAAATGTTACAATATTTGGTATTGAGGTACTAGTGTGGTACCAGCATCCAGTTGTGAAACCGAATTGGATTGATAACTGGTAATTTTGAAACCGGATAGAATTCATTTTCTGAAAATGGGAAAAATGACTTTCACCAGGGACACTTCCTTCATGGTTTAGTGAGTGACACATACAAGACACTCACCTAAACTTAGCATTATTGATTCAGAAAACTGGGTCATGTCCTCAGGAATAAAATGAGTGAGTTATAAGTCCACAAGTAAACAACCTGAAGTGGAAATATGCATGAGAATTTGTCAAATTTGGCAAAATGACATCACAATATCCTTTTGACAGGAAGGTTAGTGATGTAGTTAATCATTTCTATGAGTGCAAAGCAGTCTGTAAAGATATTCTGAGTAATGCCAGTCAGGTATGATGTTTGTTACAAACACACATATTTGGTCAATAATACACTTGACACACGACAACATAATATGAAAATATTACATTCACATTGAGCATGTATGTACAGTACATATTCATTAAAAAATAAACACTTAAACATCACAACACTTATCCCGACCATTGTCTTCCACATCCAACCATGCATCATCTATCTCCTCATCTGACTCATAACTTGAACTGAGGTCTAGCATCATCCTCAACCATGCTGTTCAAGTTATCTGACATCACGTGCTTTCGATACGGTCTGGCACCCTGCTCTGCTCAACATACTCTCTTCCTATGGTATCCAAGGCCATCTCCACTCATGGCTCGCAGACGTCCTCTCCTGTCGCAGCCAACGTGTGGCCCTAAATGGAGTTCTCTGATCCCCTCTTCCTGTCCAAGCTGGAGTTCCTCAATGCAGCGTTCTGGGCGCTGTTCTTTTTTTGGTTTTCATCAATGATCTCTCTGACTCTGGAAAATCCTCTTTATCTCTTTGCTGATGACTCCACCCTCTGCCGTACCATCTGTCATCCCTCAGATCGGCAAGCGGCAGCCTCTTCACTCTTTGCAGATCTAGATAATACCACAAACTGGTCCATCACGTAGAACATGTCTTTCGATCCTGACAAATCTCACACTCTCACTTTGTCTCTCCGAAAGGACCATCTAGAACCCCCCCCGCCCCCCCCCCCACCATCTACTTTCTCAACAATCCTCTGGAAGAAGTCCTTTCATTCAAGCTTCTGGGTCTCACTCTCTGCCATGATCTTTCTTGCGAAAGCCGCATTTCCAACCTCGCCTCTAAAGCCTGTTGCCAACTGGGCATCCTCCATCGTGCAGAGCCCTTCCTCAGCCCACCTGAGCTGACCACATACAAAGCTTTCGTCCATAGCCTGATGCAGTCCTGCTCTCCCCTCTGGGCTGGTGCTCCTGCCTCTCACCTTTTTCGGCTTCACGCTGTGGAAACCAAGGCATTTTGGATCGTTGGTATCTCCCATGATCAGGCTGAGTCTTTGGGCCTCTCACTCTCTCACCGCAGGCAGGCAGGTCGGTGGTCTTTCTGTCTTCTACCGTCTCCTCTCCGGTCTCGCCCCCCTGCTCTGCTCTGTCTGCGATATGTGCCCCCCCCCCATATTTCCGCAGGGCGCTCAAGGTCCGCCAGCAACCCCCTTCTGGTAAAACTACCAAAATCACGACTCACTGCTCACCTTCACTCTTTCATTCCTCTTTTTACCTCCTTTGGAATAAACTCTCATAGACTCTTCAACCATTCTTCCCTCCAGGTCGTCAAAACAGCGTTCACCACCACCTCTTATCTTCCCCCATCCAAAACCACGATCTTTACTACCCCCATTAATCCACCCCAAACCCACTTAATTCAAATGCCCTGCTTTCCTTCCTGAAAGTTCTCTGTCTTGTAAAGTCCTGAAAGTCACTGTGGTTTCTATCTTGTTTACCCTGTTTTCCCTGCCCCATCCCTCTCCCTTCCACAGATCTCATGTCTCTGTTCCCCACTGTCTTGTCCTTCCATGTCCTGCCCCTCTTGTCTCCTGCCCCCCCCCTTGTTCTGTGTGATGCGTTAGTTTTCTTACAAGCCTCAACATTGTATACAAAAAAAAAATTGTGGCCCATCCAACCATTTGCCATGCCTGAACACATTGAGTGAATGCAGATATTCCAGTCTGTCGAGAAGCCGCATCACGGTTGATATTCTGCACGATTGTAATGTCTGCTGCATGGCGAGCAAATGTTTTTGATGTTCTTTGTAATGAGAATTTACCACATTCAAAGGAGGCTTTTATCCCTGGGTGTGTCTTCTCCATATTTAGAAGATTGAGACAATTTTACCATCCATCGTGTAGTTATGTCTGTCTGTATCCCTCAAGACTGGTAAGATCTTCTTCAATTGCATACACATATAGCTCGATGTCATTAGTAGTCGATGCACAATCGAGTATCATGCAGTGACGGACCATATCCATGTAACTGTTCTAGTATTTGGCTATCTTTCCATGATTCCCTTCTCGTATATTATCCTTATACTTGTCCCACTGCGAGAAGACAAGTTTAAGGCCTGGATCAGTGAGTAATGCTGAAAGAGACTCAGGTGACAGTTTCTCGCTGAAATCTGTTCGTGCTGGATGCACGCTGTCTCAAAAAAATCCCCATTTTCCTTCATGAACTGCTTGAGAAGCAGTTTTTCCAGGGCACTCATAATAATTGGAGGCAGACGAATACAGCGATTGTAATTCTTCCCATTCAAGAAGCCTTGCACTGATCCAGAGTCGAGCAAATCTACATCATATAGCAGGTCAGGTATTCCACACGAGTCTGTGATATATCTCAGTCCAGCGAAATACGATAATTCCATTTGTGAAAAGTCCCAAAGCAGATGAATAGGTTGTCAGACTTAGACGACACTCTTTCTTGAATACATTTAGCTATTTTAACTATTGCTAGATCATAATGGACCGCTGTGTACTTCTCACCACACATGCAACTTTATGAGCATTTAGTAGAGTTTGTTGAACAATATCTAGCCTGGTGGAGGCCCCGCCCTGTGCCCTGGTAGAGGGTAAATGCTTCTTATATTTTCAAAGAGTTTATTTGTAAAGAAAAGTAGAGGGAAGAGGGTAGATGAGACACTATCATAAACGGTATGAACCAAGCGATCAACGGACACAGATAGGAATGAGGGGGCACGCAAACTCATGTACAAACAATAATAACTAGAGGGGGAGCACTCGGTAGAGTGCAAAACCTCCACCGCCAATACGGCTGGGTCACTTAAGTGAACCTGATATCCTATTCATTGTAGGTCAAAACGGATCAGACTCTACTGAACCACGATTGAATAAACTAAACTAGATCGACGCGCATGTAGAAATGCCAAAAAAAAAAAAAATCGAAATTTTTTTGAAAAAAAAGGTGCAAAATTTTGTTTTTTTTTTCTCTAACATTTTTTTTTTTTTGGTTGGAAATCACTTAAAACATGTAGAAATGCTAAAACAAAAATTCAAATGTTTTTTTCAAAATGGCCGCCATAGCAGCCATATTGGACTTTGGACCAAGTCCAAAATCTAATGGCATGATCTTTGGACCATACCTAATCCCCCACCAAGTTTCGTCGAAATCCGTCCAGGAGTTTTTCCGTAATACTGTTCACAAACAAACAAACAAACAGATAGGGGTGAAAACAGTAACCTCCGTCCATCTTCGATGGCGGAGGTTAACTAGAGGGGGAGCACTCGGTAGACTGCTAAACCTCCACCGCCAATACTGCTAGGTCACTCAAGTGAACCTGATATCCTATTCATTCAATTTGATGTCAACAGTGCTCACAGAGTTATAGTTTGCAACTTTCCCTTTTACTTTTAACTTTTACATACTCAATTCATTCATCATAACTAGATTCCTTGAGACAGAAATTGATTTTACATGGGTATATCCACCTGAAGTTCCAAAATCAGCCGCAATTATAATTTTGGCATGTTTTTTTGTTGGAAATCACTTATAACATGTAGAAATGCAAAAACAAAAAATCGAAATTTTGTTGAAAAAAAAAGTTCCAAAATTTTTTTTCTCTAACAATTTTTTTGGGAGGGGCGGTGGGGGGGTTGGAAATAACTTAAAACATGTAGAAATGCAAAAAAAAAAAATTCAAATATTTTTTCTAAATGGACGCCATAGCGGCCATATTGGATTTTGGACCTCGTCCAAAATCTAATGGCATGATCCTTGGACCATACCTAATCCCCCCCACCAAGTTTCGTCGAAATCCGTCGAGGAGTTTTTCCGTAATACTGTTCACAAACAAACAAACAATCAGAAAGGGGTGAAAACAGTAACCTCCGATCTTCGTTGGCGGAGGTTAAATATACCCCAATAAGGTGCCTCGAATACCGATTCACACGAAGAACAATGGGGCAAGTGAGGTTTTTGATGGCACAGCGACTGGTAAATGCAGGTCACTGGCACCCAGGCAGAGTGCTACACCAGATGGGCAGTGTCGCAGTAACGATACGGTCAAATACAGAAGAAGAAGAAGAAGATCCAGTGGAGGAGGAGAGAAAAGATGTGTTTCCAAACAGAGGTAAGGCAAGAGATTATTTATGGCTTAAAGTTTAGCTCCCGCCTCCAATGCTCATTGTATGTCCAGCTCCAGTCTCAGTGTCTCTGTACCGACCTTCCTCCACCCCCTGTACTCTGAGACATCCTCCATACTTAGGGAACGCCTTTTTCTGCCGTGGGCCCTGTTATTATTGTCAGGTCAAGCCACATTCGATCTGTGACGTGCCACAGGTACCACATGAACCTGTACTAACCTGTTTCATGGTCGGATTGTTGGCGACTAAACAGTCTCCCCCAGCAGGTTTTCTGGTGATGAGGGTGGTCGGATATGGACACCCAGCAGGATTAAAAACAAAACCTGGTGGGGTTTTGTTGATCCCATGGTAGAGCGGAGGAGCTCCATGTGAGCCAATGGCCATCAATTTCTAGTGTCCAATTGCGTCTGCGGACGTCGTCCTGCAGTTGGGTTAATTTTTTTTTAGGAGATTGGTGTCAGGATTTGCACTCCGGCCTCCGTAAAACACTTAATTCCGCAAAACCCACAAGTGCAAGGAAATCTGAAAACGCACTACGTGGGAGTACCTCCTGTGCTGCTGCCCTTCGCAGGGCAGCTCACCGTATGACGCGATTGGGGCAAAGCTTTCAGGACCTCCATTTCTTGATGATAGGAGGCAAACCACGGGGTAAACCTCCAGGGTCAGGTGGCGGAGTAGGGCTGAGGTGTCGTCCACCAGACAACGGTCTCCTTGGGTTAACCTGAGGCGGTCCCTTCAGGTGAGTGCCTGGAATGTCCTATTTCAGAGAGAGGATGATCACAGATCACCTGTCTCTGTTATCATCCAACCTCAAGCGTTTCAACACAGGTATTGTGGCACTCTCTGAGGTTCGGAGACCGGATCGTGGCGAGATCATGGCGGGTGGTTACACCTACTATTGTTGTGGTCGCTCTGTTGGATACCATGCCCAAGGAGTTGATGCAGCTGTGTCCAATAAGCTGACACCAATGATAATTGAGGTAATACCAGGCAACGGCAGCATTATGAGATTAAGGATTCGTCAGTATTTGGGTGTAGTTTCCCCAGTCTCTATAATATGCTCCGACTGAGGCGAGTGATCTCACCATGGATACATTCTATGCCATGCTCGAGTCTGTGGTTGATCAGTGCCCCAGGCGAGATACTCTTTTAGTGTTGGGGGATTTCAATGCATCGACTGCAACTGATAGGAATGGTTATGAGACGTGTTTTCTCCCCACGAGTCTGGAACTGTGAACCAGAATAGCACTAAGTTTCTTGACTTCGCAAGAAGTCATGGACTTAAGGTGGCTGGTTCACGGTTTCCGTGCCCACAGGCTCATTGCTGGACTTGGTATTCCAACGTTGGTGGTGTGGCAAAGCAGATTCACCATGTGCTCGTTGGTGGGCGCTGGAGGATAATCGAGAACTGCAGCGTTTACCGGACTCCTCAGTTCCTCAATACCAACTACAGGCTTGTTGAAGCAACTCTTAAGTTGCACCTTAAATCCAGGAGAATGGTACCATCCCAGCCTCGGCTGGATGTTGGCAAGCTCAAGGATGCAAATGTAGCTGAGGAATTTGTGAACAGGCTGAGTGGGGATTTGGGGTGCTCTGGGTGCTTTGGTGGATCCTGAAGAGTTGTGGAGTGTTTCAAGCTCACTGTCCTTGATGTTGCCGGTGGATATCTTGGAACTCACCGAATGGTGAAGAAGAATTTTGTCTCTCTGGACATTGGATATCATTGACCAGAGTCACAGGGCCAGGCTGAATGGCAGAGCTGAGCTGTTGAGGGAACCGAGGTGTAAAACTGTACGTGCGCGAAAGATGGACAAAAGGAGGCTTATCTGTGAGGGGGTAGACCTGTGGTCAAGTGATTCTCGTCCTGCTTAGAGGGGAATTTGTGCATTGTGTTCCTCCAAGCTCATCCCTTGGTGTACTGCAATTAGAGCAGAGGGTGGTGGGCTCTTGACAGAGGAGTCTGAAGTGAAGGCCCGTTGGGCCAGTTACTTTGAGCAGCTGTACCAGGCTGATACACCAGCTGTCGAGTTGGATGTCAGGGGTGTTGCTATCCCTATTGCTGACCTTCCAATCAACTGTGATCCACCTTCGATTGCGGAAACACAGGCTGCGGTGAACCGGTTGAAATGGAGGAAGAGCTCCTGGGATCTGTGGCATCCATGCTGAATTTCTCAATGCTGGTGGAAATGCTGTACTCGTATCGTTGCTTGCAGTTCTGTGCTCTGCCTGTAACACAGGCATCACCCCAACTGACTGGAAGAGGGGTCTTGTTGTCCCTCCCTGGAAAGGGAAGGGTGATCACCAAGACTGCACCAACTACCGAGGGGTGATGTACTCTCAGTGTCAGGCAAGGTCTTTGCTCGGATAATTCTTGATAGCGTTCGCCACCATCTGCTTGAGCACCAGCATTCAGAGCAGTCAGGTTTTACACCAAAGAGGTCAACGATTGACCGTATCCTTGCTCTTTGGGTCCTCACCGAACGCAGACGAGGTTTCGGCAGGGGCTGCTTGTATCCTATGTTGATCTCTGTAAAGTGTTCGATTCAGTGAATCGGAATGCCCTCTGGAGGATACTTGGTCTTTGTGGGGTGCCACCAAAATGGATCAATCTGATGTCTGAACTATACTCTGGTACTGAGAGTGCTATGAGATGTGGTGATACCATCTCTGACTTATTACCAGTTGTTACTGGAGTTCATCAGGGGTGTGTACTGGCCCCAACACTTTTCAGCGCTTGTACGGACTGGATTCTGGAGTGGATGTCTGAGAGTTCAAGCTGCGGTGCATAGTTTCACAATGTCAAGATGTCTCACCTTGATTTTGTCGATGATGCAGTCATCTTTCCGGAGTCTCTGGATATCCTTTGGGGGGCCCTCGAGGTGCTGAATGAGGAGTTTGAGCCACTGGGATTACTGGTTTCCTGAGTCAAAACTGAGATCCAGGCTTTCAATGACATCTTGGATGCTGCGATCTTTTCTCTACCTGTTTGTGGCGAGGATGTTGAGGTCACGGAGAGGTTCACTTACATTGGCAGTGATATTCATGTCACTGCTGGCTGTGAGCCAGAGGTCCACAGACGTCTGGGTCGGCCCTGGTGGAGTCATGGATTCACTGTATCATGGGGTGTGGCGCTGCCGGTACCTGTGTGGGAGGACAAAAGTCTGAGTCTTTTGGTCCTTGGTGCTTCCAGTCTTGCTCTGTGGATGTGAGACTTGGTCTCTGAACAGGGATCTGCGATGGAGACTTAATTCCTTTGGTACCAGGTCTTTTCAGAGAATCCTTGGCTGTCGCTCGTCAGAGTTTGTGTGCAATGAGCGGTTGCTGAAAGAGACTCAAATGAGATTTGTTACCTGCATAGTCAATAAGCGTCAGCTGCGGCTGTTTGGACATGTGGTTCGTTTTCCTGACGCTGATCCTGCTCACCAGATTCTCTCTGCGAGGGAGCCTCGTAATTGGAGGAGGTTAATGGGCCAACCACGTTCCTCCTGGTTAGAGCAGGTTCTTCACCATCCCAAGAAGATGGGGATGGGCCAGGCATCTGCCTGGGGGATTTCCAGACAGAGGCTCTTGGAGTGCCGGCGGAGAGTGGACGCAGCGATGCGCTGCTCAGGCGCATGCTGCCATACCTGACCTGACCCCGTCATTGGTTTCCTGGTCATTGTAGGAGGTGCATACCCCAGGCTGTCCCTCCCTCGGGGGGCAGCCCCAATAAATAAGTCTTTCGGCCTTCTGGGCTCCAAAGCCTATTTTGCTACCATGGCTCGTATATACATTGGCCAGACAGAACTTGACATTTTTCCCGAGCCGCTTCAGTGTGCCTTGAAACTTCCACTTCCTCGCCTGGCCTTGCCTTACAGAAGTTCAGAGATTTTGCGATCTTACTCTGTCTACCCTGTCTTTAAATTACATATGCTTCCTCCTCTGCGTCACGTGTAACAAACACTTTAATCTCCAGATCCCTGTTACATTGCAAATTCACATATTCGGAACACATGGACCATACTACGCTTACCACATTCTAGCTATTGATCACGCCCTCCACTCCACGTGAGTGTTTTCTGTTTTTTGTCATTTACGTGATAAGCGGTACATATCTTTTTCTTCTTTCTTATTTAAATATTCGCTTTCATCAATGGCGTTTAAACACGCAATAAAATTAATGCTGAAATAAGTGGTACCTAATCGGTCTATTCAGCTGTATTTGCAAATTAATGGTTGGATGAACAAGGTATCCTTTGAAAGGAATACAAGGTAAAGCATTCAGTTGATCAGTCGAATGTACATTTAGCAGGGAAGTACACAATTGAAGTATCCTGGCCAAAGTGATTTGCTCTCCTGTGCGCCAAGTTGTGGACGTAACATTTGGTTTGTTGGCCATGTGTCAAAGCTGCAAGGGAAACGTCATTTTGGATACTGAAGTCCACATCACATTATATGGGAGGATCACGATGCTTGTTGATCTACGAGAGCACAGAAGTGCATCAGGTAAAGGTGTGG
>NC_140976.1:69500418-69505418 GCF_056783735.1 Eptatretus burgeri | reverse complement strand
CGAGAGGGTCACGACTGGATTGTCCGTCCGGTGGGCGACGTGCCGCGATTCGAGTTACGTGGCCGTTCGCACGCCGGCGGGCGCGAATCCGCAACACTGGTGTCAGGTCGTGCGATATAAACCCATCGCCCTCCTCGCGGCACTGGTATCGGAGAACGGGACAACGGGCTCTCCTGTCTCCGGCTAAATTCACGGGAATCGGTCCAGGGGTGAGAGAAGCGACCCCCGATTCCCTCCAAATTACGAGCGATTCAAATTAACCCTTTAAGAGAAGCAAGATGGCGTCTCAAGGCGAGCGGGAGCCGGGGATATTAGAAATGGATGTAGAATGTGTAGGATCCATGGCTCAGGATGAAATCCCCGTGCAGGAAATGTTGGTTGTACAGGAAAACGAACTCGCCCAACTGAACCCAGAGCCCGAAATGGGTGCGGCAGCGGCCGTGGTGTATGACACCTCCCCTCCCCCTCTCCACCAAAACCCTTCCCCAACCCCTGCCGAAACGGCTCACCCAAGCGCACCCGACATGGCCCAGCTAATCACCATGCTGGCGGCAATGACAGCGAGGATGGATGCGAATACACAAAAGCTGGATGCGAATACACAAAAGCTGGATGCGAATACACAAAAGCTGGATGCGAATACACAAAAGATGGATGCGAATACACAACAAATAAACGAAAAGATGGATACAAATACAAATGAAATGAAAAACGAAATGAAAGGCATGAACAAGCAAATGAAGGAAGAAATGAAAGAGCTGCGGGGTGAGACGCAGAACATGGGAATGAGCCTAAAAGGAAGCTTGGAAGAACTAAAAAACGAAATGAAAAAGGAAGTCGACACGATACGAGCGGAGGTGACCGGGTTAAAAGAGAAAGTAAAAGGAGTGGGAGTCGCAATGGAAGAAAGTAAACAAGAGAGGGTAAACGAAATAAAGATGGTGGTGAGAAAAATAGACAAAGTAGGAAAAGGATTGGGAGAAGTAAAACAGGGACAAGACCAAATAAAGGAGGAAATAGGGAGGAACACGACGGCAATAGAGGAATTAAAAAGAGAACAAGGGAAAATAAAGGAGGGATTGGGAGCCGTGAAGGAGGACTGTGAGAAAAGACATCGGGAAATGACAGACAAAGTTGAAAACCTGCGAAAGGAGGTAAAAGCGGAGACACAGAAAGGATTAAAGAAGGTGGCGGAGGAATGTAGAAAGAGACATGAGGAGGTAATTAATGAAATGGAGCGGAAAGCCGGAGAAAAGACAGAGGAACTGGGGGAGCAGATAGGAAAAAACCGGGGCGAGACAGAAGAGCAGTTTAGGATAACGAGGGAGGAAATATCCAAGCCAAATAAGATGGTGACACAGGTACAAGGGGAGGTGGAGCAAATAAGACAAAAAGTCGGGGAACTGTCGTTAGGAACGATAGGGGAGGAAATAAATGGGGTAATAAAGGGGAAAATGGAGGAAATGGAGAAGAGACTGACGGATAGGGTGGAGGCCCGGTGTGAGAAGCAGGGTGGCCTCCTTCGGGAACAGGAGGAGAGGATATACTCCCTCGAGGCGGATCGTGCCCAGGTGGGGCCGGTGTCACAAGGCGGAGGAGGAGGCTTGCCCGATGCGGGGGTGAGCATGCCAAGCTTGGGGAGGGTAGAGGCCGCGGGGTCTTTTGGCCTAATGGGGGTACCCAGAATGACTGTTCCGGGGGGTGTGCAGAGTGCGAGTCCAATGGCTTGGGAGAGTAAGCGGGACGACGCGGGGCACGGACAGACGCGGACAAGGGTGGTGGAGCCCCCGGGCAAATGGCTCGGACCCTGCGGGAGTGAGGCACCGTTGGCACTGGGGAGGTACATTCCTCCCGGAGTCCCTGGGGAACGGGAGGAGACCTCGAAAGAACCGAGGGTGCCGCTACCCCCGTACGATGGCAAGACGGACTTGAGGGCATATATGGCCCAGTTCCAGTGTGTTGCCAGAGGCAATGGCTGGAACGAGGTGCAGGGTGTGGCACAACTCACAGCGGCCCTGCGTGGCGTGGCTTTGGAAGTCCTTACCACGGTACCCAGTGAGGGGGCGACCCTGGAGGATCTCCATTCGGCCCTAAAAAACCGATTTGGCATGGACCAGCAGAGCGAGCTTGTTAAAGCTCAGCTCAACGGGCGCAAACGACGTCCCCAGGAATCACTGGGAGAATTGGCACATGACATTCGCCGCTTGGTGGGGATCGCGCACACCAACATGCCACCGGAGTACCGGGAGGAGATTGCCCTGGACCATTTCCTTCGAGCAATAGGGGGCACCGATGTCAGAGCATTGCTCACCGTATGGCGCCCGGACAACCTCCAGAAGGCGGCTGATACTGCTGCCTGCTGGGAGGCAGCCAGAACGCCATTGGGAGGGGCTGGGCGCCACGCGGTGGCAGTCCGACAGGTGGACCCCGTGAACGACAGTGCGCTGGGAGCCGGGGCAACCCTGGGCGACCAAGCGCAAATGGAAAGGATGGTGCAGGGCATGTTCGACCGCCGGTTCGGGAGACCTGGGGAGAGGCGGTCGGGCCCGGGAAGGGCGGGAGATGGGCCATCGGGGGGCACCCCAATTCGGAATGGAGGGGGGTATAATTCGGCGTACTGGAGGCAAACACCTTACCAGAAGAGGTGTTATAATTGTGGCGCAGGGGACCACCTGCAGCGGAGGTGCAACGCCCCGCGCAGGGAAAGGCCCCCGCGAAGAGAAGAGCCACGGCCCCCTAGACCACCAACTCCGCCCCGGGTCAATAGGGATAGCCAGGCCCAACCATCACCCCCCCACCAGTCCCCGGGAAACTAAGAAGTGCCGAACATGTAGGGCCGTGTTCAGCAGACTCAGACGGAGAAGAGCCCTCAGAACTGCGACAGGTCATCAGTTGTGGCCAAATTGGCAAAGGTAGCTTAACAATTCGGTGCAAGATTGCCGGCGTAGGGGTAGACGCCGTTGTGGACACAGGAGCAAGCGCCACGATCATCAGCCCTGTGGTCCTTGATTCGAGTATAGACGGTTGGGATGAGATCCACCGTCTGCAAAACCATAGTTTGCAGCTAGCTACCGGGGCAACGGCCCCTATCATAGGACGTGGTTTCGTGTCGTTTAAATTTGGCACTGTGAAAACCAAGATAGAGGTTTGGGTGGCAGAGGTGTACGACCCATGTCTAATAGGATTGGATGTGCTGACGGCCGGTGGTTGTAAGATCGACTTGGGCCGGGGGGTCATGCAGTTGGGTGGTGAGGAGTTGCCGTTAGGGGGCGTGAGCACGGATGAGAGGGTGGAGCTGGAGGCTCCTGACTCCGTGGTCATTCCCCCGGGTGCCGAGGCGGTGGTCCCGGCCCGGTGGCGAGCACCCCCAACGTGGCAGGGCCCCTGCGGCCTGGCGGAACTACCGGCAGGGCCGTCAACCCCGGGCTTAGTCGTGGGCCGCACCCTGGTAAGTACCGACGGGCCAATAGCGCCCGTGCGGGTGATAAATGTTAGCACGGAACCACGCACTATCAGGAAGGGCACGAAGGTGGCAGATTGCACCCCAGTAAAAGAGGTCGCAGAGCTGAGGGACGATAACGTCGAGCCGGACCGGCCCCAGAGGGAGTCTCCAGACTCGATTAGGAATTGGCCCGGTCCCATTTGTGAGATGGTAAATCGGAGTAGTGTAGATTTGGAGGATGCCCAGCGGGAGGTCTTATACAAGCTGGTCGACCGACACATCGGGATCTTCTCTTTGTCACCCGAGGATATTGGACGTACGGGCCTGGTGCAACATCAGATCCACACCAATGGGGCCCGGCCTGTCCGTCAGCCTGCTCGAAGGCTCCCATGGAGCAAAAGAGAGGAGGCTGATGAACAGGTTGAAAAGATGCTCAATGCAGGTGTCATCGAGCCCTTGGGAAGTCCTTGGATGTCACCAGTTGTGCTGGTTAAAAAGAAGGATGGGACCACGCGTTTCTGTGTGGACTATCGCCAGCTGAACAACGTGACACTCAAAGACTCCTATCCCCTGCCTAGAATTGACGATACCCTCGACGCCGTTGCAGGCTCTAAATGGTTCTCAACTTTGGACCTCAAGAGTGGGTATTGGCAGGTGGAGATGGATAAGACGGGGAAGGAGAAAACGGCATTTTCCACAGTGAAGGGACTGTATCAGTTCACTGTGATGCCGTTCGGTTTGTGTAACGCCCCCGCCACCTTTGAGAGACTGATGGAGCGTGTACTAGGCGGCATGCCGTGGCAGTCATGCCTGGTGTATCTGGATGACGTCCGGGTACACGCTAAAACATTCACCCAGGAGATAGCCAATTTGGACCAGGTGTTTGGGCACCTCAGGCAGGCAGGGCTGAAATTGAGCCCAGAGAAATGCACTTTGTTCGCGACAGAGGTGGCCTATCTCGGACACGTGATAGGCCGCGAGGGGGTGAAGACCGACCCCGGAAAAATTACAGCGGTAGAGGAGTGGCCTGTACCTACAACTGTCAAACAGGTACGGGGCTTTTTGGGACTTTGCTCCTACTACCGGCGTTTCGTGGCAAACTTTGCGGAGACAGCCGGGCCCCTTCACCGGTTGACGGAGAAGGGGTTGAGATTTAATTGGACGGAGGAGTGCCAGGAGGCCTTCCTCAAATTAAAGGGGTGTTTGACATCCACACCTGTTTTAGCGTACCCCACCGATGACGGGATGTATACCCTGGGCACAGGATGGAAACTAGTTAGGGGGAAGGGTTAGCTTAGCTAGACCGACTTCATGGGGCAGGGGTAAGTCCTCATGGAGTCCGTGGAATGGATTAGTTAGAGGGATTGTAGCGAGATTTAGTTTGGGTAAATAATTTTTGGGACATTTGAGACAGTGACAGACAGTGAATGTGTAGTGGGGACGTAGCTTAGCTACGTAGTGTTAAAAGGAACGTGCTGTAGTTTAAGGGACGACGTGGGAGCACGAGTTAGTTAGGGGAGGTAGTTCGAAGGATGGCAGAGTTCAGTGGTGTGTGTGT
>NC_140976.1:69480418-69487918 GCF_056783735.1 Eptatretus burgeri | reverse complement strand
AGCAGAGTTCGTCGATGATTGACGTTTGCAACCACATCCTGTAGAGAGGGGGGATTGCTTTCCCCTAAGATCCATTCACCATTTGCTAACGTACTTCCCTTGATCTTTCCATGCTGAAAGAGAGACAGAGATCGTACAAATTCCTTTTGACGACATAGTATTGGATCGGTGGTAAGGATGAAGGTTGCTTCCAACATACGTAAATGAAACGAGCTCTGACCTCAGCTCAATATCCTGAACATATCCGCATTGTACTGGTCTGCACAGATAGGGTTGACAACCAGGTGCTGTGCAATGGCAGATGAAGCAGGTACAGTGGCCGGTGGTTGCTGGATATTTCTATATGCTCACACTGGTTCTGTTCTAACCCTCACAATCTTTCTTTGAATCGCCAAGGGGATGTGTTGTTTGATCCGATCAGCCAATGTTAGTGTTGTGCGGCCCATGTTCCGAGCTTCACATCGGCACTTAAACTCATAAATAACATTGCTCATTTGTGAGGTGGGTCACACATCCTTGTTGACTGACGTCAGCAAATGGCGAGAGGTAAAGATTACTCGGGGTTGCACAGCCAGAAACGTGTTGGATACAATATGTTTGATTTGTATTTTAAACCTTCGTGATGATTGACCTTTCCAAGGCATCCTGATAGACTGGACATTTGTCCGGAACAATATTCCGATCTTTTGTCGTGTTTAGAAACGTGTGTATGTATCTTTTAACTATATGCTCAGGATAACCATTCTCACCGAGTATACGAGGTGTGTTCAAAAAGTATCCAACCTTAATTTTTCGTGTGTAAACAAATGAAGCTCGGGAGGTGTGGTTTGGTGCACGTATGTAGGCGATCCTAATTTGTGTGTGTGTGAATATTTTCCCGCCTGCAGAAGTTGTCAGTCGCTGACAGATGGCTGATGAGTGTAAGTGAGCGCCGTTGGATTTTCGTTTTTGACAAAATGGCGGAAAAACTTGAACAACTCTACTGCATCAAATTTTGTGTAAAGCTTGGCGATTCCCAAGTGGAAACGATCCGCAAGATTCAACAGGCCTTCAGGAACCAAGCAATGGGCACCACACAGATAAAAGAGTGGTACAACTGCTTCAAAGATGGTCGCACATCAGTGGAAAGTGAAGCACGTTCTGGTAGGCCCTCAACATCCCGAAATGAGATCGTCATTGACCAAGTGAGGACTGTGCTGATGCAGGATCGTCAAATCACGATCAGAGAACTTGCAGACAAGGCGGGCGTCAGCATTGGATCCGTTCATTCCATTGTGACTGAGGATTTGGGCTTAAGGAGAATCTCAGCGAAGTTCGTGCCAAAGCTGCTAATGATCGAGCAGAAGCAACTCCGTTTGGAGATCGCACAGGACATGCTGGAGACTGTGAACAGCGATCCCAACTTCTTCAACACAGTGATCACTGGCGATGAGACCTGGGTTTATGGGTACAACCCAGAAACCAAGTTCCAGTCATCACAATGGAAGCATCCAACATCCCCGAGGCCAAAAAAGCAAGGAAGGTCCGTAGCAATGTCAAAGTCATGCTGACCGTCTTCGTTGACGCCAGGGGCGTGGTTCATCACGAGTACGCACCACACGGCACAACCATCACCAAAGAGTACTACCAAGAGGTACTGCGTTGCCTTCATGACGCTGTGCGATGCAAACGGCCGGACCTATTGGCAGCGGTCAATTGGCAGCTCCATCACGATAATGCACCCGCCCATTCTTCACATTTGATAGAGTTTCCTGGCCAAACACAACACACCTGTGCTTCGTCAGGCTCCCTAGTCTCCCAACATGGCTCCGTGTGACTTCTGGCTTTTCCCCAAGCTGAAAATGTCCCTGAAAGGGACCAGATCTCAGTCCAGAGAAGACATTATGTGGAATTCGACGGAACAGCTGCGCGCCATCCCAAAAGAGGCGTTCCAGCGCTGCTTCTGACAGTGGCAGAACCGTTGGGAGAAGTGTGTGGCAGCCCAAGGGGGGGACTACTTTGAAGGAGATTAGTGTAACTTTGTTGTATCTGGATACGAGTATTTTTTATGAACAAAGGTCGGATACTTTTTGAACACACCTTGTATTCATGATTTTGTCAATTTCAGCAGGAAGATTACAAGGTGAACAAATCCTCTGTGCTCTGTTAACCAGGATATTGATCAAGGCAATTTTGTTTCTCGTGGAGCTGTAGGAGTCCCAGAGAGTATACTGCCCTGTGAAAGTCAGCTTCTGGTAGACGGATGTTGTGAAACCAAGGTTGGATCTATCAACCAACACATCCAAAAACGGTAACGTGTTTGACGATTCCAGCTCCGTGGTAAACTTCAGCGCTGGATGGAGGGTGTTGAGCCATGCCTGGAAATTGTCACATGCCGTCCGAGACTCAAACAAAGCAAAAATGTCATCAACATACCGTTAGTATACGATGGGGGAATCGGCCCCTTGCCGATCAGTCAGTTTCTGCATTTCATGGTAGCCAACAAAGATATTTGCAAGAGCTGGGCCTAATGGAAAACCATGGCCACACCGTCCGTTTGAACATACATCATGTTGTTAAAACTGAATTCCACCACCCTTGTTGCTGTGTTCATTAATTCAATGAAAACATGTTCTGAGATCATCAGTTGTTCCAGATCGGTGTGATACAGCAAATGTGTGCATATCTCAATAGTCTCCGTCAATGGAACATTCGTGAACAAGCTTTTAATATCAAAGGATGCCATTATGTTGTCCTCACTTGTCGGTGTTTTAGCTCCAATTGATTCTGAAAATGTGAAGGAATTCTTAACCACAAAATGAGAAAGTGAATCCAATACTGGTTGCAGTACCTCTCCCAACCACTTGGCAAGTTCATGTTGTGCTCATCGCACCATGAACAGTATCGGTCTTCGAAGGATATTCTCCTTGTGAATCTTCGGCAGGCTGTACATTCTTGCACGTTGGGCTACAACAGGTTTAATTCTGTCGTTCACCTCCTTTGATAGTTCTCCACGTTTGAGAAGCTGCATCAGTCGTTTGACGATCTGACCTTCCACCTGAGGCGTGCGATCATGTTCCGTTACACTGCCCAGATATTTAAATGTGGCTCCTTGATTTTTACCCTGAAGAGTGCAGCACGAAAAGCTTTGGTCACTTTTATGTCGTGTTTGTTTGTATCCATATTAAAGTTCTGTAGTATCAAACATCTGTTTATTTATCTTAAACGACGGTACTCACAATGTCCAGTCGAGCAGCTTCATGGCTTGATTTGGATTAATGGTAAGTGTCGTACAGGTAAGTTATCCGAGAGGTTTCTCCGGGTTTGTCTGCGGAACAACGTGGTCCCAAGCTTTATAACAAAGCGCATTATCAGTTCTAAAATGAAGCACAGCACTTCAGTGGAGCAGACATTTATTCTGGATGAGATCGAGTGCTTGAATCGCACACGGTCCGCGCTCCGTCGTGTCCGACGCAATGCCTGGAACGAAGCACGTGGTTTCATGTCACTGTGTGACAAAATCCAGTTATGTAGATACATTGCAGCGATTGACTAACGTGCAGAGATGGCGGCACAGAAGAAATGTGATCGTACAATCGACTGGTTGAAGGTGAAACAATTCGGTTCCCTGATCAAAGAATCATCCCAGCATGTACTCAATAAATCGGACAATAAGCTGTCTGACATGGAAAGGTTCGCGTTTGTGCACGGTTTTAACTTCGGTTTAACATGATTTAGAAAGAAACACACCTTTCAATATAAGGTCCCACAGTTGACAGTGCGTGTCAGAGCAGAAACTCTACCATGAAGTCCAAGGAACTGTCCGTAGAACTCCGAGATAGAATTGTGAGGAGCCATAAATCTGGGGAAGGGTATAAAACAATTTCTAGTGTGTTGAATGTTCCCAAGAGTACAGTGAGCTCCATCATTAGGAAAGGGAAACAATATGGAACAACTCAGACTCTTCCTCGAGCTGGCCATCCAACCAAACTGAGCAACTGGGCAAGAAGGACCTTGGTCAGGGAGGTAACCAGGAACCCAATGACCACTCTGACAGAACTACAGAGTTCCTTGGCTGAGATGGATAACCTACCAGAAGGACAACAGTTTCTGCATCACTTCACGAATCTCGGCTTTATGGGAGGGTGGCCAAACGCAAGCCACTCCTGAGAAAAAGGCACCTGACAGCACACCATGGTGTTTGCAAAAAAGCACATGAAAGACTCTAAGATCATGAGGTAAAATATTCTGTGGTCTGATAAATGAAAATTGAACTCTTTGACCTGAATGCAAAGCAGAGTTGGGGTCAATTACATAATTAATTACGTAATTGATAATTAATTACAATTACGGGTGTAATTGTAATTTAATTGTAATTGAAAATTTTGTATTACAGCGTAATTGTAATTGAAAGCTGGTAATTATGCGTGTAATTGTAATTGAAGTAATAAATCAATGAAATAATCAATTATATTTCAATTACACAGTGTTTTCAATTTCAATGTGGTTTTACAAATACTACATACATGTATAAAGACTAACAATATTATTGATGATATTGTTGCGGATCCGGGGTGGCGGGATTCTCGCCCGACTCTTGGCGCCACCCTCACCACCGCCGTCTCCGGGGTTTATAACGCCGGCCGGCTCGGCACAGGCCTCGGGTAATGCGTATTCAATCGCGATACCAACGTAATCCTTGTACCTTACCAGTTGGGGAAATAGAACCCCGGTTACAGACTGGTTGTGTCAGACGCCGAGCGTTTTCTGCCAGTCTGTAACCATTTTGGTCTTGTATGCCAATCGAACGGATCGTTCCTCGACACGACACAAATTAATCCATAGCGGCAACTTCATACGAACCAACCAAATTTATTGGGGAGCATCGGGGAAGACGACACAAGCAAAACATTCACGACAATGGTTTTATTAACAATCTTTAACCCGTTCTTAACTAGGGAACCACGGACTACAGGTTTCGAGGGGGTCCCAACCGAGATATGCCTTAAACAACGTGCAAACAAGACGGACAGACAGACAGACAGACAGACAGCATGCATGCAAGACAGAGTACTTGGTGATGTCTCATGGATGAGAAATCTAATTGAAATGTAATTGAAATTTTTTGCGAGCATAATTGTAATTGAAAATTTATAATTGTAATGTTATTGAAAAATTTGTACTGGGGCATAATTGTAATTTAATTGTCATTGAAATTTTCAAAAGTTTTGTAACTGTAATTTAATTGTAATTGATACCTCGTAATTGAGGATGTAATTGTAATTGAAAATTGTAATTGACCCCAACCCTGATGCAAAGTGCTACATCTGGTGGAAACCGAGCACAGCTCATCTCCCATCTAACACCCTCCCTACTGTGAAGACTGGTGGTAGCAGCATCATGCTCTGGGGATGTTTTAAAAGTAGCTAGGAATGGGAGATTTGTAAGGGTAGAGGAAACGATGACTAGGACCAAAAACAGGTAAATCATTGAGAATTTGCTTCAGGGTGCAAAAGACGTAAGACTATGGCAAAGATTTACGTTCCTACAGGACACTGACCCTAAGCATAAAGCCAAAGCAACACTGGAATGGCTTCAGAACAAGAACGTGAAAGTCCTTGAGTGGTCCAGCTACAGCCCAGACTTGAATCCCATTGAGAATCTGTGGAAAGACTTGAAGATTGCTGTTCACCGAAGCTCCCCATCCAACTTGACAGAGCTTGAGCAAATCTGCAAGGAAGAATGTGAGAAACTCCCCAAATACAGTTGTACAAAGCTGATACAGACACACCCAAGAAGACTCGAAGCTGTAATCACAGCCAAAGGCGCTTCTACAAATTATTGATTCAGGGGGTTGAATACTTATTAATGCAAGACGTTTCAGATTTTCATCTTCAATTGATTTGTAAAAACTTCGAAAACGTGTTGTCACTTTGTCATTATGGGGTATCTTGTGTAGATCAGTGACAATTTTTTTTATATTTAATCCTTTTTAAATTTGAGCTGAAACACTCAAAATGTGACAAGAGTCAAGGGGTGTGAATACTTTCTGAAGACACTAGCTTAGACACACTACTTATCTAAACACGTTACGAGAGCGCCCACCCATGGAATGGTAGAGAGAGAGAGAGAGAGAGAGAGAGAGAGAGAGAGAGAGAGAGAGAGAGAGAGAGAGAGAGAGAGAGAGAGAGAGAGAGAGAGAGAGAGAGAGAGAGAGAGAGAGAGAGAGAGAGAGAGAGAGAGAGAGAGAGAGAGAGAGAGAGAGAGAGAGATATATATATATATATATATATATATATATATATATATATATATATATATATATATATATATATATAGATATATATATAAAGCAGTGTGAGGTTGTGGTAACGTCTTGCTTACTCTGTGCGCACACGCGGCACGTGTTGATCCAAAGGTGGGGGCATGGAGGGATGGGAATGCCGGGGTGTGTCGGTGCTGTGCCATTGCGGGCTGCTGGATCCGTCATGCCGAAAGACTGCGTGCTGTGTTCGTCCTTGATCCCCTTGGATCATGCTGGTAACAGGATGTCTTGCCCTGATGGTTCACCAACCACTCGTGTTTCGATGACGGGGTGCCCTCACAGTTCCCGTGACTCATGGTTGATGGACAGGCAGCTTGACCCGAATTGCTGCTTGGCTCCAAAAGGAGCTCCGCTCACCTACAAAGCAGCAGTTCTGAAAGGCATCGGTTCTCTCCCAGCGATGACCCTTCGTCAGGAGGCTGATCTGTCTTTTATAGCCCTTGCGTTGAGGCAGAGCGACTGTTCTTGAACATTCACTCGGCCATTTGTGGCGTGCCTCGTTTGCTCCTCCCCTGCCGCAGTGTGATGTCATGGAGCATAGTTGCTGCGCTGTACGTAACAACTGCGCAGCATGATGGCAGCACTAAACAATCGCGATTACCATGCCAATGCCGGCTCTGAATGTCGGTGCAACTGTGGTGAGTAAGGGACAACAGAGGGGAGAGAAGGGCTTGAGGATTGAACTGGGTAGATGTGATATGAAGGGTTTTGACCTGTGCAGAGGTTTGAATGGGTTTTGTTGGAATATGCAAATTAGTTGTGGCTATACCTGCGTGCATATGTGACGTGGGTGGGGGGGGGGATCTGTGAGCAGGAAGGCAAACAAAATATCTGGAGAATAAGAATATAGACCAACCTGAAGCCCTCGCAATGCATTTAGGCCCATCAATCCAATATACAGAAGGGAGGGCGATCTAAAATGAATACTAATGAAATAACTGTCTCGGGACCGCTCTTTGTTGTGTGCTATTGCCTTGAAGGAGTGCTGGCTCCACACAACCGCAACACTATTATGTACTCGCAAATACAATCTGTCACTTTACTGATTGGTATATTAAGTGGAGGAGGGGGGGGGGATGGAGAAAGAGATAAGACAAAGGGGAGAGAGAGAGAGTAGAAGGGCGGAGGAGGGGTAAGGGAGCTCGGAGGGGGTGAGAAGGGGTGTAGCAAGGAAGGGGTGGGGGAGAGTGAGGAGG
>NC_140976.1:69462989-69472989 GCF_056783735.1 Eptatretus burgeri | reverse complement strand
GCGGCCCATGTTCCGAGCTTCACATCGGCACTTAAACTCATAAATAACATTGCTCATTTGTGAGGTGGGTCACACATCCTTGTTGACTGACGTCAGCAAATGGCGAGAGGTAAAGATTACTCGGGTTGCACAGCCAGAAACGTGTTGGATACAATATGTTTGATTTGTATTTTAAACCTTCGTGATGATTGACCTTTCCAAGGCATCCTGATAGACTGGACATTTGTCCGGAACAATATTCCGATCTTTTGTCGTGTTTAGAAACGTGTGTATGTATCTTTTAACTATATGCTCAGGATAACCATTCTCACCGAGTATACGAGGTGTGTTCAAAAAGTATCCAACCTTAATTTTTCGTGTGTAAACAAATGAAGCTCGGGAGGTGTGGTTTGGTGCACGTATGTAGGCGATCCTAATTTGTGTGTGTGTGAATATTTTCCCGCCTGCAGAAGTTGTCAGTCGCTGACAGATGGCTGATGAGTGTAAGTGAGCGCCGTTGGATTTTCGTTTTTGACAAAATGGCGGAAAAACTTGAACAACTCTACTGCATCAAATTTTGTGTAAAGCTTGGCGATTCCCAAGTGGAAACGATCCGCAAGATTCAACAGGCCTTCAGGAACCAAGCAATGGGCACCACACAGATAAAAGAGTGGTACAACTGCTTCAAAGATGGTCGCACATCAGTGGAAAGTGAAGCACGTTCTGGTAGGCCCTCAACATCCCGAAATGAGATCGTCATTGACCAAGTGAGGACTGTGCTGATGCAGGATCGTCAAATCACGATCAGAGAACTTGCAGACAAGGCGGGCGTCAGCATTGGATCCGTTCATTCCATTGTGACTGAGGATTTGGGCTTAAGGAGAATCTCAGCGAAGTTCGTGCCAAAGCTGCTAATGATCGAGCAGAAGCAACTCCGTTTGGAGATCGCACAGGACATGCTGGAGACTGTGAACAGTGATCCCAACTTCTTCAACACAGTGATCACTGGCGATGAGACCTGGGTTTATGGGTACAACCCAGAAACCAAGTTCCAGTCATCACAATGGAAGCATCCAACATCCCCGAGGCCAAAAAAGCAAGGAAGGTCCGTAGCAATGTCAAAGTCATGCTGACCGTCTTCGTTGACGCCAGGGGCGTGGTTCATCACGAGTACGCACCACACGGCACAACCATCACCAAAGAGTACTACCAAGAGGTACTGCGTTGCCTTCATGACGCTGTGCGATGCAAACGGCCGGACCTATTGGCAGCGGTCAATTGGCAGCTCCATCACGATAATGCACCCGCCCATTCTTCACATTTGATAGAGTTTCCTGGCCAAACACAACACACCTGTGCTTCGTCAGGCTCCCTAGTCTCCCAACATGGCTCCGTGTGACTTCTGGCTTTTCCCAAGCTGAAAATGTCCCTGAAAGGGACCAGATCTCAGTCCAGAGAAGACATTATGTGGAATTCGACGGAACAGCTGCGCGCCATCCCAAAAGAGGCGTTCCAGCGCTGCTTCTGACAGTGGCAGAACCGTTGGGAGAAGTGTGTGGCAGCCCAAGGGGGGGACTACTTTGAAGGAGATTAGTGTAACTTTGTTGTATCTGGATACGAGTATTTTTTATGAACAAAGGTCGGATACTTTTTGAACACACCTCGTATTCATGATTTTGTCAATTTCAGCAGGAAGATTACAAGGTGAACAAATCCTCTGTGCTCTGTTAACCAGGATATTGATCAAGGCAATTTTGTTTCTCGTGGAGCTGTAGGAGTCCCAGAGAGTATACTGCCCTGTGAAAGTCAGCTTCTGGTAGACGGATGTTGTGAAACCAAGGTTGGATCTATCAACCAACACATCCAAAAACGGTAACGTGTTTGACGATTCCAGCTCCGTGGTAAACTTCAGCGCTGGATGGAGGGTGTTGAGCCATGCCTGGAAATTGTCACATGCCGTCCGAGACTCAAACAAAGCAAAAATGTCATCAACATACCGTTAGTATACGATGGGGGAATCGGCCCCTTGCCGATCAGTCAGTTTCTGCATTTCATGATAGCCAACAAAGATATTTGCAAGAGCTGGGCCTAATGGAAAACCATGGCCACACCGTCCGTTTGAACATACATCATGTTGTTAAAACTGAATTCCACCACCCTTGTTGCTGTGTTCATTAATTCAATGAAAACATGTTCTGAGATCATCAGTTGTTCCAGATCGGTGTGATACAGCAAATGTGTGCATATCTCAATAGTCTCCGTCAATGGAACATTCGTGAACAAGCTTTTAATATCAAAGGATGCCATTATGTTGTCCTCACTTGTCGGTGTTTTAGCTCCAATTGATTCTGAAAATGTGAAGGAATTCTTAACCACAAAATGAGAAAGTGAATCCAATACTGGTTGCAGTACCTCTCCCAACCACTTGGCAAGTTCATGTTGTGCTCATCGCACCATGAACAGTATCGGTCTTCGAAGGATATTCTCCTTGTGAATCTTCGGCAGGCTGTACATTCTTGCACGTTGGGCTACAACAGGTTTAATTCTGTCGTTCACCTCCTTTGATAGTTCTCCACGTTTGAGAAGCTGCATCAGTCGTTTGACGATCTGACCTTCCACCTGAGGCGTGCGATCATGTTCCGTTACACTGCCCAGATATTTAAATGTGGCTCCTTGATTTTTACCCTGAAGAGTGCAGCACGAAAAGCTTTGGTCACTTTTATGTCGTGTTTGTTTGTATCCATATTAAAGTTCTGTAGTATCAAACATCTGTTTATTTATCTTAAACGACGGTACTCACAATGTCCAGTCGAGCAGCTTCATGGCTTGATTTGGATTAATGGTAAGTGTCGTACAGGTAAGTTATCCGAGAGGTTTCTCCGGGTTTGTCTGCGGAACAACGTGGTCCCAAGCTTTATAACAAAGCGCATTATCAGTTCTAAAATGAAGCACAGCACTTCAGTGGAGCAGACATTTATTCTGGATGAGATCGAGTGCTTGAATCGCACACGGTCCGCGCTCCGTCGTGTCCGACGCAATGCCTGGAACGAAGCACGTGGTTTCATGTCACTGTGTGACAAAATCCAGTTATGTAGATACATTGCAGCGATTGACTAACGTGCAGAGATGGCGGCACAGAAGAAATGTGATCGTACAATCGACTGGTTGAAGGTGAAACAATTCGGTTCCCTGATCAAAGAATCATCCCAGCATGTACTCAATAAATCGGACAATAAGCTGTCTGACATGGAAAGGTTCGCGTTTGTGCACGGTTTTAACTTCGGTTTAACATGATTTAGAAAGAAACACACCTTTCAATATAAGGTCCCACAGTTGACAGTGCGTGTCAGAGCAGAAACTCTACCATGAAGTCCAAGGAACTGTCCGTAGAACTCCGAGATAGAATTGTGAGGAGCCATAAATCTGGGGAAGGGTATAAAACAATTTCTAGTGTGTTGAATGTTCCCAAGAGTACAGTGAGCTCCATCATTAGGAAAGGGAAACAATATGGAACAACTCAGACTCTTCCTCGAGCTGGCCATCCAACCAAACTGAGCAACTGGGCAAGAAGGACCTTGGTCAGGGAGGTAACCAGGAACCCAATGACCACTCTGACAGAACTACAGAGTTCCTTGGCTGAGATGGATAACCTACCAGAAGGACAACAGTTTCTGCATCACTTCACGAATCTCGGCTTTATGGGAGGGTGGCCAAACGCAAGCCACTCCTGAGAAAAAGGCACCTGACAGCACACCATGGTGTTTGCAAAAAGCACATGAAAGACTCTAAGATCATGAGGTAAAATATTCTGTGGTCTGATAAATGAAAATTGAACTCTTTGACCTGAATGCAAAGCAGAGTTGGGGTCAATTACATAATTAATTACGTAATTGATAATTAATTACAATTACGGGTGTAATTGTAATTTAATTGTAATTGAAAATTTTGTATTACAGCGTAATTGTAATTGAAAGCTGGTAATTATGCGTGTAATTGTAATTGAAGTAATAAATCAATGAAATAATCAATTATATTTCAATTACACAGTGTTTTCAATTTCAATGTGGTTTTACAAATACTACATACATGTATAAAGACTAACAATATTATTGATGATATTGTTGCGGATCCGGGGTGGCGGGATTCTCGCCCGACTCTTGGCGCCACCCTCACCACCGCCGTCTCCGGGTTTATAACGCCGGCCGGCTCGGCACAGGCCTCGGGTAATGCGTATTCAATCGCGATACCAACGTAATCCTTGTACCTTACCAGTTGGGGAAATAGAACCCCGGTTACAGACTGGTTGTGTCAGACGCCGAGCGTTTTCTGCCAGTCTGTAACCATTTTGGTCTTGTATGCCAATCGAACGGATCGTTCCTCGACACGACACAAATTAATCCATAGCGGCAACTTCATACGAACCAACCAAATTTATTGGGGAGCATCGGGGAAGACGACACAAGCAAAACATTCACGACAATGGTTTTATTAACAATCTTTAACCCGTTCTTAACTAGGGAACCACGGACTACAGGTTTCGAGGGGGTCCCAACCGAGATATGCCTTAAACAACGTGCAAACAAGACGGACAGACAGACAGACAGACAGACAGCATGCATGCAAGACAGAGTACTTGGTGATGTCTCATGGATGAGAAATCTAATTGAAATGTAATTGAAATTTTTTGCGAGCATAATTGTAATTGAAAATTTATAATTGTAATGTTATTGAAAAATTTGTACTGGGGCATAATTGTAATTTAATTGTCATTGAAATTTTCAAAAGTTTTGTAACTGTAATTTAATTGTAATTGATACCTCGTAATTGAGGATGTAATTGTAATTGAAAATTGTAATTGACCCCAACCCTGATGCAAAGTGCTACATCTGGTGGAAACCGAGCACAGCTCATCTCCCATCTAACACCCTCCCTACTGTGAAGACTGGTGGTAGCAGCATCATGCTCTGGGGATGTTTTAAAAGTAGCTAGGAATGGGAGATTTGTAAGGGTAGAGGAAACGATGACTAGGACCAAAAACAGGTAAATCATTGAGAATTTGCTTCAGGGTGCAAAAGACGTAAGACTATGGCAAAGATTTACGTTCCTACAGGACACTGACCCTAAGCATAAAGCCAAAGCAACACTGGAATGGCTTCAGAACAAGAACGTGAAAGTCCTTGAGTGGTCCAGCTACAGCCCAGACTTGAATCCCATTGAGAATCTGTGGAAAGACTTGAAGATTGCTGTTCACCGAAGCTCCCCATCCAACTTGACAGAGCTTGAGCAAATCTGCAAGGAAGAATGTGAGAAACTCCCCAATTACAGTTGTACAAAGCTGATACAGACACACCCAAGAAGACTCGAAGCTGTAATCACAGCCAAAGGCGCTTCTACAAATTATTGATTCAGGGGGTTGAATACTTATTAATGCAAGACGTTTCAGATTTTCATCTTCAATTGATTTGTAAAAACTTCGAAAAACGTGTTGTCACTTTGTCATTATGGGGTATCTTGTGTAGATCAGTGACAATTTTTTTTATATTTAATCCTTTTTAAATTTGAGCTGAAACACTCAAAATGTGACAAGAGTCAAGGGGTGTGAATACTTTCTGAAGACACTAGCTTAGACACACTACTTATCTAAACACGTTACGAGAGCGCCCATCCATGGAATGGTAGAGAGAGAGAGAGAGAGAGAGAGAGAGAGAGAGAGAGAGAGAGAGAGAGAGAGAGAGAGAGAGAGAGAGAGAGAGAGAGAGAGAGAGAGAGAGAGAGAGAGAGAGAGAGAGAGAGAGAGAGAGAGAGAGAGAGAGAGAGAGAGAGAGAGAGAGAGAGAGAGAGAGAGAGAGAGAGAGAGAGATATATATATATATATATATATATATATATATATATATATATATATATATATATATATATATATATATATATATATATATATATATATATATATATATATAAAGCAGTGTGAGGTTGTGGTAACGTCTTGCTTACTCTGTGCGCACACGCGGGCACGTGTTGATCCAAAGGTGGGGGCATGGAGGGATGGGAATGCCGGGGTGTGTCGGTGCTGTGCCATTGCGGGCTGCTGGATCCGTCATGCCGAAAGACTGCGTGCTGTGTTCGTCCTTGATCCCCTTGGATCATGCTGGTAACAGGATGTCTTGCCCTGATGGTTCACCAACCACTCGTGTTTCGATGACGGGGGTGCCCTCACAGTTCCCGTGACTCATGGTTGATGGACAGGCAGCTTGACCCGAATTGCTGCTTGGCTCAAAAGGAGCTCCGCTCACCTACAAAGCAGCAGTTCTGAAAGGCATCGGTTCTCTCCCAGCGATGACCCTTCGTCAGGAGGCTGATCTGTCTTTTATAGCCCTTGCGTTGAGGCAGAGCGACTGTTCTTGAACATTCACTCGGCCATTTGTGGCGTGCCTCGTTTGCTCCTCCCCTGCCGCAGTGTGATGTCATGGAGCATAGTTGCTGCGCTGTACGTAACAACTGCGCAGCATGATGGCAGCACTAAACAATCGCGATTACCATGCCAATGCCGGCTCTGAATGTCGGTGCAACTGTGGTGAGTAAGGGACAACAGAGGGGAGAGAAGGGCTTGAGGATTGAACTGGGTAGATGTGATATGAAGGGTTTTGACCTGTGCAGAGGTTTGAATGGGTTTTGTTGGAATATGCAAATTAGTTGTGGCTATACCTGCGTGCATATGTGACGTGGGTGGGGGGGGATCTGTGAGCAGGAAGGCAAACAAAATATCTGGAGAATAAGAATATAGACCAACCTGAAGCCCTCGCAATGCATTTAGGCCCATCAATCCAATATACAGAAGGGAGGGCGATCTAAAATGAATACTAATGAAATAACTGTCTCGGGACCGCTCTTTGTTGTGTGCTATTGCCTTGAAGGAGTGCTGGCTCCACACAACCGTAACACTATTATGTACTCGCAAATACAATCTGTCACTTTACTGATTGGTATATTAAGTGGAGGAGGGGGGGGGATGGAGAAAGAGATAAGACAAAGGGGAGAGAGAGAGAGTAGAAGGGCGGAGGAGGGGTAAGGGAGCTCGGAGGGGGTGAGAAGGGGTGTAGCAAGGAAGGGGTGGGGGGAGAGTGAGGAGGGGGATTGGGAGTGAGGAGGATGAAGGAGGGGGAGTAGGTTTTGGAGGTGGTTGGCATAAGGGAAGGAGTTCTTGACTTGGGTTTGGTAATGGGACTTGTGGAGAAATGGTGGGGGAAAGGGGGGGGGTTGGTACAGGATTGGAGTGGAGAAGGGCCTGGTCATAATCACTGTACAATTGCCATAGAATGATTTGGAGAGCCTTTTTCTGCACCTGTTCCAATTCGTTGCTTTGGCGGATTGTAAGACCTGCATTCCAAACTGGAACAGCATCCTCTAAAATTGTTCTAATATAGCTTTTGGAAATGGTAAGCAAGTCTTCCATGGCTAAGTTAAACTTTTTTATGTATCTTCATCATAAACAACTTTCCATTTGATGTAAATTAACCTTAAATGCAGCTTGCTCTTGCCTACCTTGAGATGACAATTCCATTCCGATCAGACAAGCTTTGGTCGAGTTGTGGTGAAAAATGTTAAAAGGACTACAATTGTCATGACCTTAAAAATAGGTTAAGGTCAAAAAATAGGTCTACCCTGCATACCGTCTGTTCACATTATTGATGCTAATTTAGATTCCGAAAGTCCCTGCTAGCTCCGAGATACAGCTAGGAAGTTGATACAGTTTGTAAATTTAGTGTTTTGAGTGCAGGAAGAGTTTCTTTTTTTTCTTCTTTTTTCCAAACTGTGGTTTTGTATTCCTGGGCGTCTGAGAAACTACATGGTGCCATTACAAGTTGTGGCCACCAATTGTATAAACAACCCACACAACAGCAATAAGCCTTCCCCCATGCTATAGTAGGAGGTTTAATTCCAAATTCCTGCCATAACCGACAAGGGGGCACTGCATCAGTTGCACGGACACGCCGCTGTGATAACTGATACTAACTGCAGCCACATGCTTCATATGAATGATGATTATGTCCTGTGCTTCCCTTCTGGTTTGGCACAAATAAACCACCTACCACTGTCAGGCTGTTTCTTTGTTGTTGGGTTCGGTGCTGTGTTGTGTTACAATTGCATGAGTTGTCATGTTAGAGTGGTGACGTGTCGCAAGGTGGATGTGCAAAATTGTCTTTTTCTGTATATTCTCTTCCTAAATTCCTTGTCGTGACTTTCCATCTTGCACATTTCCTTCAAGGTAGATTCAACATCTCCATCATTTTTAGTGAAAATATAATTCATGCATTTATTTTATTTAAGCCTGGTGTTGGCTTAGTGGTTAGGGTGGTGGCTTGGGATCCCAGGGTCCTGAGTTCCAGCCCCGTTGGCTGCTGAATTAACACCAGGGGGTTGACTCAGCCTGTCATCCTTCCGAGGTCGTCGAAATGAGTACCAGTGTACTGGTCCCGGTGTATGCCCCGGTTAGAATAGGTGTACCATATCCCTGTGTGTCGTAAGAGGCGACCAGTGTTGGCGTCACGAAGGGCATCCGGCCATAAAAAACATTGCCTCAAGAAAAAGCCCAACCCCTGCACAGCAGGGAAAAATGGCTGTAAAAACGGTCATTTTTTAAAAATGCATTTATTTAATTTCTGTTCACTTATTTCTGTTCAATTATTATTTACTCCAAAATTGATCGCAGAGGAACTTGTACACACTGTATAACAATTGAATTACAAGGACGTGAGGGGACGATGGACAATAAGCAGTTACTGTATAAAGGAACTTGAACCTGGGTCTCTCCAATGCCGAGTGATCTTCTCGGATGGGAATTTCAAACAAGCCAACTCATTGTTCACGCACACTGATGTAAATGGAGTTATCATCATTTTTTTTTCACTGATTGACACTTGTAAACAAGGTGGAGGGGTCTGTGTGTCCACCTCCGATTTTGCAGGGTTCAGGTCAAGTGGATTTGGAATGTGGAAATGAACCTAAAAGGGTGTTTGTTGCCCTGTTTGACTACGATCCTGTGACGATGTCCCCGAATGCCGATGCTGTTGATAAAGAGCTACCCTTTGTGGAAGGGCAGATAATAAAGGTTTGTCAAATGTCGAGCTCTTCTTGTAATGGACACCATACTTTAATTGTCAGTTTCTTTCTCCAGTCAAGCAATTTGAGGAATTGGGTAATGATGCAGCTTTGTCCGATTTCTGGAGAAAAAGCCATATTGCACCTTTCAGGATTTCAGAAGAACTTGGCTCTTTTTTTACGCCTTGTATTGTGTTCACGTTCATTTTGATTCAATACTCGTGGAGGCAATGATGTTTCTCTGCCTGTGCTTATTTACAGGTATTTGGCCACAAGGATCGTGACGGGTTTTATCGAGGCGAGACATCCGGACGGTGTGGCCTCTTTCCTTCCAACATGCTCTCAGAGTTGCACACAGACAGCGAGGATCTCTTGGAAGAGATCTTGCAGCAAGGGTTCCTCCATCCTAGCATTCCCATGACGAATCACGATCGATGTGCAGGTGCCTTTCCTGTCCCAGGATTTGTTTTTTCGATTTCATCCACTCATCTGTTTTTGTTTTGCTTTGTGTTTTTTCAAACTGGGGTTTCTTGTTTGTGTCCATGTCACAGAAAGCCAGCCCATCAGTGCCAAACGCATGGTGGCGCTCTTTGATTACAATCCGAGAGAAAACTCCCCGAACATGGATGCAGAGGTATCGTGATAAAAGCTCAACGCATATGGACTTGCATTCCATGCTCTTTCATCTGTTATCTCGGTGCAGTCATGAAAACAGAATGCGTGCATTTCCTCTCTAATATTGCTGATATTTTACACTGGGTCTTTGGCTTTCATAGAACTAATCATTGCTGGTGCTCATCCAGTCTTTTTATCTGAGTGTTCCACAGAATGAACTGCACCAGCTCACCGTCCATTTCGGCTATTCTTGGTGAAGTGTGCTTGTCTCCCCACTTTGTTTATCTTCCTCCATCATGTTATAGCA
>NC_140976.1:69452989-69457989 GCF_056783735.1 Eptatretus burgeri | reverse complement strand
GGGGAAAAAGAGGAATGAAAGAATGAAGGTGAGCAGTGACTTGATTTTGGTAGTTTTACCAGAAGGGGGTTGCTGGCAGACCTTGAGCGCCCTGTGGAAATATGGAGGGGGACATATCTCAGACAGAGGAAAGGTGGGGGGGGGGGAGGGTGAGGCTGGAGAGGAGATGGTAGAAGACAGACCACCGGCCTACCTGCGGTGATAGAGTGAGACCCCCAACGACAGCCTCATCGTGGGAGATACCAATGATCCTAAATGCCTTGATTTCCACAGCGTGAAGCCGGGAAAGGAGAGAGGTTAGGAGCACCAGCCCAGAGGGGAAAGCAGTACTCCATCAGGCTGTGGACGAAAGCTTTGTATGTGGTCAGGAGCTTAGTGGGCTAAAGAAGGACTTTGCATGACAGAGGATGCCCATTTGGCGACTGGCTTTGGAGGCCAACTTGGAAATGTGGTTTTCCCAGGAAAGATCATGGCAGATAGTGTGGCCCAGAAGCTTGAATGAAAAGACTTTTTCAAGAGGATTGTTGAGAAGTAGATGGGAGGGAGAGGGGGGGAGGGTCCAAACAGTCCCTTTGGAGAGACATCGTGAGAGTATTATATTTGTCAGGGTTGAAAGACATGTTCCATATGTTGGATCAGCTTGTGATTTTATCGAGATCTGCAGAGGGTGAAGAAGCTGCTGCTTGTCGATTTGAGGGATGACAGACGGTACAACAGGGGGTGGCGTCATCAGAAAAGAGATAAAGAGGATTTTCCAGAAAGTCAAAGAGATCGTTGATGAAAACCAGAAAAAGAACAGGGCCCAGAACGCTGCCATGAGGAACTCCAGCCTGGACAGGAAGAAGGGATGAAAGAACTCCATTTAGGGCCACATGTTGGCTGCAACAGGAGAGAAAGTCTGTGAGCCATGAGTGGAGATGGCCTTTGATACCATAGGAAGAGAGTTGGGGAGCAGGGCAGGGTGCCAGACCGTGTCAAAAGCATGCGATATTTCTTGGGATATGGTTGATTTAATGTCCGGCATTGAGGACCTCCATCCATTGTTGGGAGAGCAGAAGCAGCATATCCAAGTTAGTGATCTGGTCTGAAACCAAATTGATGATTGGAAATCATGGCATTTGAGAAGAGGAAAGATTTAATGTCTGAAGCGATGATGGATTCCATAACCTTGCTGATGATTGGGAGAAGGCTGATTGGTCTGTAGTTGCAGGGATCTGTTTTTGCACCTTTTTGTGCAGGGCGGTAATGTTTGCTGATTTACAAGCAGATGACCTTGACCAAATGAGAGGGTGAATAGAACAGAGCGAGAGAGAGAGAGAGTGAGCAAGAGCAGCAGAGCAGGTTTTTAGGACACGTGGGCTGATCCCATCTGAGCAGAATCTAATATGAGGTTTAACAGCAAGCTTTCCACCTTGTCAGAAGAAAAGGACACATTCCAGGAACAGCTGGGTGTGATTGGGTGATGTGAGTACAGAAAGCAATGGGTTTGGGATGCAAGATTTAGAAGCAAACACGGAGTTTAGGCATTCAGCCTTTTCACGTGCAGTGTCAGCAATGCGGCCATTTGAGGTGAGGGAGGGGATGGAGGGAGAACGTACACCAGAAACATTTTCACTGTATACCATCAGGATTTGGAGGAGGGAGAGAAGTTTGAGAGTTCAGGCTTGAGATTAGAAAGATATTGTTTTCTAGCTCTCCTGAGGGTAGCTACACACTTGTTCTGAGCTTTGTGGAAGGAACTGAGATTACCCTCAGTTGGATGTGCCTTCCATGAGGTGAAGGCAAGTTGCTTCAGGAAAACTGCCTCATCACAAAAGCTTTGGTGTACTATGGGCAGGAGGAAGGGTAGGACAACTGAAGACGAGGGGGGGGGGGATAAATCTGTGTGTGAGGGAGAGCAAGCTTCTTTGAAAGAATTCCCAGGATGAGTTGATGTTGGAGAAAGTAGCGATGTGAGATCAGTCTAGAAGTTTGATGGCTGCTTGAAGACGCTGCCAGTCGGCCTGAGTGAAATGCCGGACTTGACGGCACTTAGGTGGTTCTCCAATAAGAGCCAGAGATTTCTACTTTGACAAGCATGTGGTCAGATGAACCAATTGGAGCGGAGAAAGAACAGCAGATATTTTCAGGGAAATTGGTCAAAATCGGATCCAGAAGAGATGGAGTACCGTTGGTTGAGATCCGTGTCGGGAAGTTGACAGATTGTGTCACCCAGCCAACTGGTATTATGACAACTGAAGTCACCACACATGCGGAAGGGAGAGTTGGGATGAGAGGATAGAAGTTGGTCCATGTTTTTGGAGAGCGAGATGTAAATTGAGTCCTCACCTTTTGGTGGATTGTACTATATATCTATATGTATCACACATGAGGTGGGAGTGGAGTGGAAACTGGAGTCAGAGGTATTCCTGGGGGTGTGCGGGAGAGAGGGCAGGAAAAGAGTCTTTGATGAAGAGAGCAGCTCTGCAGCCAGGATGAGGCTTAGTTCTGTCATACTGGAGGAGGGAGTAACCAGGGAGAGATACGACGGAGTCAGAGACGTCTTGAAGTATGTAAGTTTCTGTTGAGCAGATTACGTCAGGTTTGTTAGTGGCAACCTGTATGGAAAGATCTATCCGGTTGGAGTGAAGACTCTGGGAGGATGTAAATAGTGGGGTACATCAGGGATCAGTACTCGGACCATTACTTTTCATTATTTACAGCAATGATTTGGATAATGGAGTAAAGAGTAGACTTTCCAAATTTGCACATGAAACAAAGTTTGGAGGTAAGGTGGATAGCATTGGGGTTTTGATCAGATTCAGGAAAGTATTGATACTTGCATAGATTGTGCAAAAGATTGGCAGATGCAATTTAACCTGAGCAAGTGTAAGGTGTTGGGGATGGGGAAGAACAATGAAATAGAGATTACAGAATGAAAGGGGTAATTTTGGAGCATGTCACACAGGAGAAGGATCTGGGGGTGGTAATAGATACTGGAGGTAAGCGGGAAGCACAATGCCAGGCAGCTCCAGAGGTAAAGCAAATAGGATTTTAGGTTGTATTTGGAGGGGGATCATTTATTAATCAAAAGAGGTGGTGTTAACATTGCACAGGAATTTATTGAGGGCCACATCGAGAATATTGTGTGCAGTTCTGGTCACCACAACTCGGGAAGGACATAGATACCACAGAGACGGTTCAGCGCAGGCATACTCAATTGATTCCGGGCCGAGCTGGACTTGGCTGAGGAGCGGCTGAAGAAGACAGGGCTTTATACACTTGAAAGAAGACGGGTTACGAGCACGAGGAGATATTATGGAGATGTTTAAGATAATGAAAGGTATAGATTAAATAAGTGCAGATGAATTATTCAACAGAATAGACAGTGATAGAACCAGGGGCCATAGCCTGAGAGTAAAAAATAAAAAAAGAGGTGAATTAAGATGGTAGTGAGGTCGGGGTCTTTTACTCAGAGAGTAGTTAATGCATGGAATGGCCTCCCTGGAAAGGTAATGGCAGCAGAAAAAGTAGAGAAGTTTAAATTGGAATTAGATAGGTACCTAGAATTTATGGAGATAGTGGGATGCAGGGATGTTGATTTGACGTTTCGATGGTTTGAGCATTGATGGGTGATTGTGTGCATGTGGACGGAGTGCTGTTGGTGGGGTCTCGTGAAGGGGAGTTGTGTGGTTGATGTGTTTTAAACCAAGCCCATGCCCCATCCCCTGAGGGGAAGAAAAAAAAAATACAAATACTCCAAAAACCATATATATATATATATATATATATATATATATATATATATATATATATATATATATATATATATATATATATATATATATATATATATATATATATATATATATATATATATATATATATATATATATATATATATATATATATATATATATATATATATATATATATATATATAGATATATATATAGATATAGATATATATATAGATATATATATAGATAGATAGATAGATATATATATATATATCTATATATATATAGATATATATAGATATATATATAGATATAGATATATATATAGATATATATATAGATATATATATATATAGATATATATATATATATATATATATATATATATATATATATATATATATATATATATATATATATATATATATATATATATATATATATATATATATATGTCGTAAGAGGCGACCAGGGTTGCGTCAGGAAGGGCATCCGGCGTAAAACCTGTGCCAAATCACTATGCGGATCATACGGATGATCCGCTGTGGCGACCCCTGACGGGAGCAGCCGAAAGAAGAAGAAGATATATATATATATATATATATATATATATATATATATATATATATATATATATATATATATATATATATATATATATATATATATCTATATATATACACACACACACACACACACACACACACACACACACACACACACACACACACACACACACACACACACACACACACACACACACACACACACACACACACAGTGGGGAGAACAAGTATTTGATACACTGCCGATTTTGCAGGTTTTTCCCACTTACAAAGCACGTAGAGGTCTGTAATTTTTATCATAGGTACACTTCAACTGTGAAAGACGGAATCTAAAAGAAAAATCCTGAAAATCACATTGTATGATTTTTAAATAATTAATTTGCATTTTATTGCATGAAATAAGTATTTGATCACCTACCAACCAGTAAGAATTCCGGCTCTCACAGACCTGTTAGTTTTGTCTTGAAGAAGCCCTCCCATTCTCCACTCATGACCTGTATTAACTGCACCTGTTTGAACTCATTATCTGCATAAAAGACAGCTGTCCACACTCAATCAATCAGACTCCAACCTCTCCACAATGGGCAAGACCAGAGAGCTATCTTAGGACATCAGGGACAAAATTGTAGACTTGCACAAGGCTGGGATGGGCTACAGGACAATAGGCAAGCAGCTTAGTGAGAAGGCAACAACTGTTGGCACAATTATTAGAAAA